>NC_084821.1:70433357-70458352 GCF_958449725.1 Rosa rugosa | reverse complement strand
CACAGCTTTTTGCTTCTCCAACTGTTTTTGTTCTGCATACAATGCATAGGTCTCAGTATGCATAAACTACACCATAGGATGATAGGCCCAAAGCTATATATCATTAACTTCAAAGCATGCAATAGAACTAAAACAAGATATAACAACCAATTTCACAGTGTTGGTTGTTTATGTCATAGTTCTACATTATATAGAGGTTAAGTTAACTAATCGATCATGAATCAAAAAACATCAACACATCTAGCATTCTAGCTCTTGTGCCAAGAGATTTAGCAACTACCTTGGTGCTCCAAATGCTTAAATATTTTACTCTGAGACATTACTCCTGAAGGGGATCCACAATCTGCAGGCAGTTGCAGCAGTTCTCTCAACGTTGTTTGTCTTTGAGTAGTCTTCTGTGCAGAACCACCACAACATGATTTAGCTAAAAATCGATCAATGTCCTCTTCACATATCTCACTGTTACCAGCTCTGACGTCCAAATATGTCGAGTCTTCTTGTCGTAAATTCCTCGTTGAGGATTCTTTATCTCCATCTTTTTCAATTTCATGACTATCAGAGAAAGAACTCATGATGCATATCACCTTGTCTCCATCTTCATCTAATTCTTTTTTTTTGGTTTTATGCTTTTCATGGTAATTGGAAGCATTCTGACACCTATGTTCTTCATCATACTCAACTCCTACAGAAACTAATAGTAAGGGTAAATAGACTGATATAGCATATATATACCATTTTCACCGAAAGAAAAAAGAAAAAAAAAGACAAATGAGAGGCAGGGAGTCCATTAATAAAGCAGCAAATTAAGGTTCCAAGTGGAAAGCAGGAAAAGAACTGTTGAACCACATCCAGCAGCTAAATCTAACAGCAGAGAAATCTTAATTTCCTCGCAACTAAATCCGCAACCCCATAGGAATAAAATAGTGATGAAAAACAGCTACTAGATTTGTGTTATGCATCAATAGAATGGAAAATTGTCAAATAATACTAGTACTATATAATAACAACGACATAAGAACATTGCTTAGTACCGTTTGATACCTTTTTGCAACTATATATTACAATTTACAATACCAGGCTTGGAAATCATTAGGTATTTTAATACCCACTGCAGCATTTTCAATGCCAACACTTCTACTATATAAGAATAATAGAAACTGTATATATGCACCTCGATTTAGTTTGGATACTAGATGAGATATGGTTGAGCAAGTATATAGAATTAATCATTGTCCATGACGTACTTTAGCTTTAGGGTTGGCTCACTATGCTTTCTATGTCACAAGGAAAACAGATCATAGAAAAATCTCACACTTTGAAGCCAAGTGATTGAACTACAGGTAGTCATCTGCCATATAGTACACTTGATCAATTTCCTGTCCGCTACGATCTCCATCTCAAATTTCCTAAAAATATTAACAGACAGGCCACATCTAGCTAGATATATATTGATTTAATTAGAAAAGTTCTTGCATACACATACCTGAATGAGACTTGTCACTGGTGCATTGACGATCCAAATCCATAGTGAAAGAAAAGTAAACAGAAACAGAAGCTCCGGTTTCGATTATTTCACAAACCAAGAAACCCTAAAGCGTCTTATAGTGAAGCTGCATTGATATACAAATGGGATTACATAGCGATGTGATACGTTTTGATTGGTTTTAGGAAGGAAGAAAAGTCTTTGGACCAAAACATAACATGGAAGCCAAAATCGACTGAGAAAGAATGATGAGATATGCAGGATTTTTTGTGCTCTTGATCGTCTTTGAATCTGTTATATATCTTTGAAGAGAGTGAAGTTTGAAGCCACCCAAAAAAAAAAATATGATAACTACACAATTGGGCCTTTAATGGGCCTGAAAAAGTCTCGAGGATAATTTCAGATGAGATTAGAAAACAAAACTCCAGATAAGATTAGGAAACAGCGAGATTCCTATCCAGAATGGGGAAACAACACTCGGACAGAATAAGTACCCCAGGGACCTCAATGTTTTAGCATGTAACGTTGTGCTGACTACTCTCAAATCTTCTCAACCTATTCGTTGTTGTGTTCTAATCCCGTCTGATCTTCTTTTGGTTTTGAGATGGGTACCGGAAAGAAGAAAATTGACATAGAGCCGATCACCGACTATCAGTCTCGCATGGTGGCCTTCACCAGGAGACGAACGGGTCTCTTCAAAAAAGCCCAGAAGCTCGAAGAAATGTCTGGTTCATCCATCGCCATTGTTGTGATCTCCGAGACCGGTCAACCTTACCTCCATGGCTCTCCTTCCTTGCTTGAACGAGTTCTTGCCTCCAAAGCCTCTTCCTCCACAGTTACTGGCTCTTCCACCACCACAGCTGACACTGGCTCTTCCACCACCACCGCCACTACAGGATCTTTAGAAAGATTTAAGGCTCGGGTGAACTCTCAGATTGAAGCTTGTGCCACTCTGGAAGAAGCAGAGAGTTTGAAAAGGAAATTGTTGGAAATCAAAAGGAGGGCGGACGATAAAGTTTCTGGTAAGTGATCTTCAATTTGTTCTTAATTAGGGTGTTTAGGGATTACTAGTGGTAATTTGATTGATGACGTTGTTGCCAAGTGACAGCTTAGTCTTAGCTATAGTCTTATATTTCTTCATTTGTCATTGTCAAATTAATTCTATCAAAAACAACTCACTATTATTGATTACACTGAAGATAAATAACTCTATCAGAATCATAAATACACTTTTTTGAAAGGAAAACAATCTATTTCATGTAATTTTTATTTTTAAGCAAATCTAAGAGGGATGTTCATGAATCAATGACAAGTGAGGGCTAGTTTGGGATTGCTGTGACTTTTAAAAAAAACTGCTGCTGCTGTGTTGTGAGAATAATCAGCTGTGAATTAAAACAGTTTCGTGTTTGGTAAATAATATTTTTAAAAGTGCTGTCAGTACATAAAACAACTGCAGAGTGTGTTTTGATCCACAGCAGCTTCTAAAAGCAACCTCTAGGCTGCTTCTAAAATCTACTGTCAGTGACCTATAACTTTCAATTAAAGCTGCTTTTTATTTATTTACCAAACACAATAAAATCTAAAATTTTAAACAAAAGCTGATTTTTTTAAAAGCGAAACAATCCCAAACGGGGCCTGAGTACAACCATAGGAAGCTTATCTCTTATTCTTCCTTTCAGGCTGCTTCTTGTTTTCCTTATCTCGTGGTAAATCACCTATCTTATTATTCCTTTGAGGCTTCTTGTTTTCTTTAACTCCTGGTAAAACACCTTTTTTATTCTTCCTTTGACGCTGCTTGTATTCTGAAGCAGCGGCGAAGGAATAATAAGAAAGGTGTTTTACCAAGAGATAGAGAAAACAAGAAGCCTCAAAGGAATAATAAGGTAGGTGTTTTACCAAGAGATAAGGAAAACAAGATGCTTCTTGAAAGGAAGAATAAGCATATATATGGAAGGACATGGGATAAGCTTCATATGGATCGGGCCGGTCCCTCGGTCTCTAGGGTTGAAATGCCGCCTAGTATTCTCTATCTCTTGGTAAACATAATGAACTCCAAGCAGTACACCGCTTGTCACCATTTAATATTCCCCACCATTTATATTCTTTAGGGACAGGCACAGCTTCTTGCATCCTCAACCTTTCTTCTTCTGCAGTCCACACTGCATAGGAGTCGGTACATAAGTAAAGCAGGCAATGGTGCTAAAGAGAGATAAAAATCAGAGGATGTAAAAGGTCAATATGTGAGCGGTGAATTCTTTGTTAAAAATAAACAAGATTAAATGGATACAGAGAAAAAGGACTAAGATAGTGTCACTAATGTGGTACTTGATCTAAAACAACCTTCGCTAAATAAGCTATTTGAGTTCAAAGAGTCAGTAGAAAAATTAATCACTACTTTAATTGCTTATTATGTGGTAGTTCATCAACATCTTTATGGAGTTTTTTTTTTTTTTTTTAATATCAAAATTAGCACCAATAAATAAAAGACAATCACATAACTTTTAGTAATTACCTTCAATTAGCTCTAAATACTCCCATATTTTACTCTGAGACATTGAGGCTGCAGCAGCATTTTGATAAGGAGATCCATAATCTGCAGATATTAATGCTGAAGCATTTCGGGAATAAGTAATCTTTTCTGCAGAACCACCATAACTTGATTTAGCTAACATATGGTCATTGAACTCTTCACACATTTCATTCACTCTAACGTCCTCCAGATGTGTCGAGTCTTTTTGTTGCAAATTCCTCGTCAAGGACTCTTCATTTACATCTATTTCAACTTCATGAGTATCAAAGGATGAAGTTTTCCATTTGTCTCCTTCTTCAACTACTTCACTTGCTTCATTGTTGTGCTTTTCATAGTAATCAACCAAATTTTGACAGCTATGTTTGTCATCATGCTCAACTCCTACAAAAATTAATAGTTAAAGGTCAATAGACTAATCAAGTGTTCACCTAGTCACATGGTGACTAAGTCTTTCCCTGACAAGTGACAACTGAGCCTTAATCATATAGGAATAACATTAAAATGAAAACAACTTTAAATTAAATTTGTGATATACATCCATTGAATGTAATGTCGAATAATACCAGAGAAAGATTTAAGATCCACTTTAAGATTACCACATCCAGACACTAAACCAGCTCCATAACCACATCGACATGGTGAACATATCCCATCACAAAATCCACATGGTGAAGAAGCACAGTGTGGCTGCAAGTCTCCATTCCCTCTCAAGTTTCTGCTCAAGACATGAACACGGTCAGATATCATCTATCCCTAAATTAATTGATCCAAGGTCGTCCATGCCATCCTCAATTCTGAAAATTAGATTTGAGGTGAAGTGATTAGATCTTGACCCATATTTGTTCTTTCACTCCATTCAATTTTAAAACATGCTAGTTTTCTGAGTTAATTAATTCATTAGAAAAAAAGAATTAAAAAAGGCAGTTTTCCAATAGGCATAAACATGTTATTTTGGTTGGTCAAAAAATAAATAAACATGTTATTTCATGAAGAAGCCTAATTTGTTGTTCGCCCTCATTTGAAACACTAAAACTTATCTATTGGTCACTTACCCTGGCGTTTTCGAGCAGCATGAGGGTTTGGTCCCAGGTGACCGCTTGATCTTTCTCTGACTTTGAGGAGTATGGTTCTTTTTCCACGGCTTTGTTACCTTGGCAAGAGCACCTCCGTTATTGTTCCTTTGAGGCTTGTTGTTTTCTCTATCTCTTGGTTTAAACCCTAAACTCCAAGAAAGCCCCCTAACGCATTTCCAAATTCCCCACCTTTTATATTGCTTAGGCACAGCTTCTAGCTGCTCCAAATTGTCTTGTTCTGCACTTCGCAATATATGCATAGGTGTTGGAACATGAGAAAAACCCTATTGTACAAATGCAAGAAATTCATCTAGCTTGTGAGACCCAAAGCTATCTACCAATAAGTTCGAATGATGCAATATATATAGTACTGAAACAAGATACAGATTAAATGATGTGAGGGTTGTACACATATACTTAATATCACTCATTCTAAAATCACCTTTGGCAAGTGAGTGAGGGCAGCTATTTGAGTTTAAATTGTCATTTAGACATCTTAAATTTACCTTGGCACTCCAAATGCTCAGATGTTTTAATCTGAGGCACCGAAAAATTTCGAGGAGAACAATCCGCAGGCAGTTGCATCAGTTCTCTCAATGTTGTCCTTCGAGTACCCTTTTGTGCAGAACTATCACAACTTGATTTTTCTGACATATGATCATATGAAGATATCTTATCTTTAAGAAAAACTATAAGAAGATATACTACTTTTAAGAAACTAAAAAATAGAGAGCCAAAGTTCTTGGGGGATCATTCATAAGGCAGCAAAGGCTACTAGTAAAAAACATCAAGAAAAACCTATTGAAGTTGATACGATATATAGGCATGTACAGGTTTGATTTGGGTGCTAGCATATTGGGATGCGGTGGTTGAGAAATAAATGCATCTAGGTTTCTAAAATATGTAGAAACCTCTCGCTAGTACTCTAGTTGTAAGTATACTATGCTTTCCATGGCACCTGAAAACAAGTCATAGAATGATTCTATGTAACTTCTAGGTCAAGTCATCGTCATACAGTTAGCCACAACTTAGCTAAGAATAAAATTGATTCAAATGTAAAATTGTAATCACATGTGTGTACTAAAATGAGACTTATCACTGTATTCATGCTCCAGGTCCATTATGGTGAAACAATAAACAGAGAAAGAGAATGAGGAATTGTGGTTTTTGGATACATTTCACAAATCTAAAAGCCCTAATGCATGGTATCATATAGTGAAGATGCGTTATATAATCATGAGTACCAAAATGAGACTTGTCGCTGCATTCATGCTCCAAATCCATAGTGAAACAACAAACGGAAAAAGAGAACGAGGTGTTTTGGTTTTTTGATACGATTCACAAATCTTAAAACCCTAATGCATGGTATGGTATAGTGAAGATGCATTATATAAATGCATGGTATGATATATTGATATAGTGAAGATGCATTATAATAATGGGATTAGATACTGATTGATATCGTTTAATTGGTTTCAGGAAGTTAATTAAGTCTTGTGCCAATAGAAAACACAGCCGATTTTGAGAATAAGATTTGCAGGATTTTCTTTCTATTTAGGTTCGTCATTGAAAATTCTGTCATATCTTGATTCTTGTCCCCGGTGGCCCACTGAACAATTAGGATATTCGGCCTTGGGCTTCCCCCATACTCTCAATTGGGCCTATTGCAGACTTCGGCATGATAAACTTCTTTTCTCAATTGGGCCCATACTAGCCTCTTACTTCTTTTCTCTTAAAAAATAAAATTGTAAATACACATGATCCAATTCTATATTTGGAGACATTTCTCAGTTTTTTATTGAAATGTTGTAATTTTTTATAATTTTTATCAATTAATTTTCTATTTTATCCTGATTAATTTGCATGCATAAATTAATTTTTGTAGTTTTTTTGTTAGTAATATTTTGTAGAAATTTTTTTTTTTTTACTATTGCAGTTATAAATCCCACTCCTTGGACAATACTATCCCACTCCCACCTCCCACGTTAGGTTTTCCTTTTTTTTTTTCTAATATTTTCAATTACCAACATATCCTTTATATGTTAGATTATATATTCTAGAGTTTTAACGAACTATGGGTAAAATAGATAGTTCAAAAATTGAAATATTTTTTCTAAAAATTGACTTAATTATATAAGATATAACGATAACTAGATCAAATTGTGATGCTCTAAAAAGAAAATAGAAATTTTGAAGACTCTTTGGAAAAGAGCAATGGGGGCATTTAGAAGTAGTATCGATCTTGCAAAATTGTTCATGTTTTACAAAAACCGAGAATAAATTTTATTGAAATCCAACAACGTTACAATCATAAAGGAGTACAAAGTACAAACACATTTCCTAGATGCTAGGTTTCAATGAAAGTGCACGATGTGTAGTCGGTACTTGAAATGGTTTGCACTTAATTTGTAGCTATGGGCTTTCTTTCTTGATTTGGCTAGGCGACCTGGGTCAAGCGTCCCCTTCAATTAATTTCATCAGCTTCTGAACGATATTCAGTTTCCCTTGAATTTGGCTACTCAATCTCTCCATATCCGCTCGTTTGCGAGCCTCATTCATTGTACTAATATCAATTTCAAGTTTGGCATTGTACTCTTGTAGACTCCTGCTGTACTCCAACTTACGATTAAATTCATCCTCCAGTTCTGAAACCTGCAGAGGGTAACAACTTCAGACGTATGCATAATGCGAAAGTTGATAAATCAGGGAGTTTTTTTTAGAGAAAATATAGTAATAATCTGCAGAGTTTATAATTGTATACTACTTGTATTACCCTCTGCTGAGCAACTAATTTCTCTTCCTCCAGTTGTTGAAGCATCCGTAGGAGAGAAGTTTGCAACGTCTCAGCAGCCTCCCTTGCTTCCCTTTCTCTTCCAAGACTAATAATTGCATCCTTCATGTCGAAAGGAAATAATTTGAGGGCAAAAATAAAAGGAAGAGACACTTTAATAGAACAATTAGAATATAAATGCTACTCTTACCGTCTTCTCTGATTCTTCCTTTGCAATTTCCTCTTCTAAAGCAGCTATACTTTGTCTCAAGTTGGAATGCATGGCATTGAGCTCAGCTACCTTCTTTTTCCTCTCCGCATCTTAAGAAATAACGATTGTTATTGAATACTTATAAAAAATTTCTCCTTTCTTGATTAAGTAAATAAATATCAAATGATTGACATCATAATCCATAGTTTGAACAAAAGCCATTTCATGTAGCTAATGCTTTATAAGGTTACCAACAGATGGTTTCAGGAATAATGGCACCAACAGTCAACTTACCGATATCAGTGCACTTCTTTTCAGCCGAATCAATTAAAGTCTGAAGTCTTTCCTCCTCAAGAAGATGGGTTTTCTCACTTTTCTCGTACCATTTCATCATGCAAACCTTAAGGTCGTTAATATGCTCGGCTTGTTCTTTGCCGTTCCCCTGCATATAACACAAGGAGATGTTAAAGACAACCTACATTTAAGATAAACAACTCAACAAGTGAACAAACAGTAAGTTGTACATAAGAGATAAACCTCATCACCAAACTTCTCATTCAGCAATGCCCGGACTAGTTCTTCCGTGAAGTCAACATCACCACGGGTCTGGTCTAGTGAAGCCATTAATCGAGCTCTGAGCTAGGATTGCAGTTTAATTTGAAACAATGAAAATGTAGATGAACAGATCCTAACTAATATAGCTTTATATAGTACTCAGGAAAGCACAAGAGAAACTTACTGTACAAGGAAACCAACTAAGCAAGCGCCATCTAAGATTTGCTCTCTAACAAAATTGAACAATATTAACATTATCTTACACGATTTTCTGGCTGTCAGATTAAAACCATATCCCAAGTTTAATGGTACGTCCCCAAACGAAATGAAATAAAACTATAGCTAGCCTCACCAGTAAGAAAAGGATCATTTAATTTCGAAAAGAGTATTTGATAAGATTCAGAATTTTTCTTAATTAGAGATACGATTCTTTCATAATTAATTCAAGATTTTATGAGATATTTAGGCTTAAAGGTAAAATTCAAATAATGATAATAAACAAGGAAATGATCAGGGTCCCGATCCATTTTTCAACCGTGACACAATTACAGTCGATCATAATCTCAAACGAAAGTCTAATCTGAAATATTATGGCCAACCTAAATCTTAACTTCTTAAGAGGTTCAAAGATGATCCAAAATCTTCCTTTCCTTGGGTTGGAAGAAATCCAGAAATCCGTCTCCCTTAATTCGTATAACCTCCCATCTGTAGATCCGTCTCCCTTGCAAAATCAATTACGTACAATCACCATTGATATCTCTTTTGAAGAAAATGAACTTGGAGATTAGAGGAATTTTTAGTGCCATAATGTTAAACTTTGGTACTTCCACTAAAACTAATTGGCACATTTATGTAATGTCTGATTCGATATAGTGCAAATTATTTGTACCTTCAATGTAAACCGTGATCAGTATTAGTGTCAATCATTGATTTTTTGAAAGGGTTGTAAATCATTGATAGTTTTTCGTGTTAAGAATTCATAATTTTACTGCGTAATGATGATTGTACATTTGGCGCAAACATTGATGCTTAATATCAGATTATAAATAGTTGATTAAACATCACATATTTGATCATGATAAAACTAAAATCATTTACAACCCTGATCATGTCGATCCACTAACAAAAAGAAGGAAGAAAACAGAGCGCACACATTGCCATCCAGAAATTGCAAGAATCATTGTGCAACAAGTCATTCGATCATCGCCATCCTCACATGCCAATAACAATTGCAATTCCAATCCATTAGTAGCAAGCAATTCCAATCCATAAGTAGCAATTGTGCCAGTAATAGTACTGGAGCTAAAATCACATGTTGCCTTGTCAATGTAAACATTCGAAGCTGATGGTAAACATTCGAAGCTGATGATGACCCGAGCTGCAAGGACCGTCCAGTCACAGTTCTCAATCGCTCTAGCTTCATGGCTACCTGTTTCACGGTAGGCCTTCTTCCCGTTTCAACCTAAAACTTACTACTCTTGCCAGATTAGCCACTTTTTCCACTACTGCAGCACTCTCATCATTTTTTTTCGACCTCATTGACAATGTCTTGGTCAAGAATTTGAGATAAGCGATTTCAATGAAGAAGCTAGCAAACCTGTGAATGTCTTCTCTAACTCAGGCCTAGAAAAATAAACTGCATCTTGGCTTGTCAGGAGCTCTGCTCGGACATCAATAAAGATGTATACGTCACGCATTCTCATTCTCAATATTTGATGGCTAAATGAATGAGTATTGGTCTTCCATTATCTTTTTTTTTTTTTGGTCAAAGGTCTTCCATTATCCTTCACTTATGACAAATGCAAATGAAAAGTTTGCCTGCTAGCTGTTTGATAAAATAACTGTGTTACTGTGACCCCAATAAAAGTGTCACGTTTCAATGATCTTTAAATGATCCTTTACACTTGTGCGGTAGTGGGTACTATTGGTTCTTAGTACCTTCACTCTATTGCTTAATACATTGTTTTGGAACTCAGTTGAAAGCCTTGAAATACTTACTGGCATGGTTCAGAGAAAACCAAGAATTACTATACTACTTCCTTCAGTTAAGTTTGAACTTCATATTCTGCGAAGAGATGAAACTTGGTTGTTTAAGGAATTAGTAATGCATGGTAGTCATTTAGGATCACGGACTGCAAGGATAAAAACAAAGTACCATATTATGGCTAAAGTGGGAGGTACGGGCATGCACACAAGTGAACAATTGAGCTGTACATCTTTCAAGCTAGACTCTCCATCTGGACAAGCACTTTCTGCAATTTGAGCTACAGTACGGTTAATCAGATCATCTTGGAAAGTTTTACCCCTGTAGTTTGTCATTTGAGTCACATTATTGCTGCATATATGTATATATTGCCTTCCAAAAGTCATGTTGTAGACCAAATTCGATATCATTGAGCTTGAGAATACCGACGCGATTCCCACATTATTTACATATATAATGATTGCTTCTTAATTATAGTTGAAGTATCAGTGCGTACCGTATATAAAGTGCATAAACCATAGCTTTATCCTAAAAAGAAGAAGATGAAAAGAAAATAATTAAGCTCAAGCACTATAATATGTTTTGTAGTAAGGTAAACCACCATAAAGACTATGTTCCAGTTTGGCGGCGGTGAGTATCGAAAATCTGTGTCTTGTGCTTTTCACATATATATAACTTCATATATGAACTGATTAAATTTAAATTGCTTTTCATCTGTAATTGTTTATAGCAACTAGAACAACAACCGGAGATTCTTAAACCGATCGATCGACCTTATTTAAACGTACGTTTAGCATCTGCATCTGCATCTGCATATACGTGATCGATACAATTGCACTTATTGTGCTCTCGCCTCTTTAATGAACCACCACTCAGAGCTGAGGTACTGGCTTGTGAGAATACAAAGCTTCCCGAAGTTGGTTAATTCAAAGTTTATTCTTGATTCTCATATGAATTAAGAGAATGAGATCGAGGCTAGGTTTGGTCACGAAGCGGAACAAACAGCGTACCTCACATGTATGCAATCCAACTGTTATTGATTAGCAAGCATGTTCTTCAATTAACTAGTTTTCGATCTCTTTAATTTGGTTTAATTGAGAATAATATAGGGAAATTTCTAGTGTAGTGGTGGGTATCTCATACCCACATTTACAAAAGTGAGAACAAATTTTGTTGTCAAAGTTGTAATTTGAGCTAGTCCTACTTTGTGTAATTTTAGTTCTAATAATGGTAATTACACCTCTTACGACATTTTACAAGTTTTTGAACAAATTCGTTGTCAATGTTGTAATCTTAGTTCTAATAATGGTAATTACACCTCTTACGACATTTTTACAAGCTTTTGAACAAATTCGTTGTCAATGTTGTAATTTTTATTTAACTATATGTAAATAGTGTAAATGAATATGGTAACTTTTGTTCTCAATGTTGTAATTTTGGTTCAAATACTTGTAAATTTTTGTTCAAATAGTTGTAAATGAGGGTATCTCATACCCACCAGTACACTAGCTTGTCTCGAATAATATATAGCAAACTACAAATATCCCCTTGATGAGATTCCAAAACACAAATAACTCCTCAACATTTGGTTTTACACATTTAAGAACAAAAGTTTACACTTAAGGACATTTTGTCTTTAAGAGGTATTTTACTTCTTCTTTAGCCTTTAATCTTTTCCTTCAGTAAAAATAAAATTGACGGAGCGTAGTGGGCCCATGCTTTTGAATTTGTTTGTTTAACATGTTGCAGGTATAAATCCATCCTCTATACTCGAAGGTAAACATTTATTTCACTATTCATAATTTCTATCATAGACAGACTTGAATTAGTTGCTATCTGTAAAATTACTAGCAAAGAATTAGCAGAAGAAAAAGAAAAATTGAGAAAATTAAAAGATTATAGATCAATGCTAAAAATAGAAACTCCTGACTATTAGGATATTATCTTTATAGTCCAGAAAAGGATCTATAGAAGTGAGAAGAATATTGAAAATCTCTTATATACACTAACAGAGGAACAAAAACCTCTTGATTATTTGAGCATTGGTTAGATCCGCAAAATACTGGTATCAGAGCTTGCAAAGAGCTCAAAAAGGGGAATCCCTAATGGGGACAATGTCTGAATTGATATTAGAGAAGTTAAATTCTCTACTAAAATCTTCTGATGAGAAACATCAGAACCTGATACAAGAAGTATCTAGATATCAAGATCATCTAGATAAAGTACCAGATATAATCGTCCAATTAGAAAAATTGGAGCAAAAAATAGATTATATCAAAGAACTCTCTAAAAGGGAAGAAGAACAACTAACAAGTGTTGGCAGAAAAATCACAGAACAGCAAAAGACGCTGGATTCTATGAAAGATATACTGAAGGATAAGAAAAAGCCTCCAGTAAAAGCAAAGAAAGCTAATGGATTTAAACCATTAGAAAAGCCCGAGAAGAATCCTACGCCAAGCATGATTTTTCTAGAACCTTCTACTAGTCTAACTAGTATCAGACTATCAGGTATGAAAAACCAAAGCACTTGGTAACAAGAGATATCAAGATGATGAGCATCTTTGGAAAAAAGAAAGGAGTACAACTTCTAAATGCTGAAGAATTCGAATACAACGAAATTGAACAGGAGGTAAAAAAACTCTACAATTCCAAAGTTAGATTTTAAACAAATCTACAAAAGAGGAAAGTTTGAACTGATGGATAGCCATCACTTCAAATTATTAGAATTTACAACCTCTTCTACTACAGAAGAAACATATCTCTTAATGATCACTCCTGATGAAGTTGCCAGAGCAAGAACAAAAAATTATCAATTTATGCATATTGGAGCAGTCCAAGTAGGCATAAAACTTCTTGCCCGAGAAGGCATAAACTGTTCAGTCATATGTGTCTTACAAGATAATAGACTAACATATTTTCAAGCTAGTCTGTTGGGAACACTTGAAGCATCTTTATGCAATCAAGTGGCTTATTTCAACTGCTTCCCAAACTTCTCAACCAGCTTGAAAGATGCAGCTCACTGTCTAAGACTAAGAGTCAAGACAGATGACATATCTATGAAAAAGGATATGCAAGAACTCGCAATAGTATACAGAATATACTATAAACTGATGAGTACTACAGTAGAACCTAAGACAAGGATATCAAATATCTCAGATCTTACTCCTGGATTCCTCACCAGTCAGAAGAACCATTCACAACAGATTCAAAAGGTTACTTGGAATGAAGTAACTTTTCCTATTGAATGGAAATTATCTGGTCCGAAAAAACCAGCAGAAAATGCCAAAGCGGCAATTTATGAAAGCAGAAAGACTGGAGATATCAGTCTAAAATTTGACGATCACAGGAAAAGTGACGTGTGTCCTGAAAATGTCAGGATAAACAAGAATCTTCTCAGAAGATGCTACAGCACTAAAGAAACTAGTGTTAGTGGTACTAAATACTCTGAAGAACCATCAGAGCCAATTACTGAAGAAGAATTAGAAGCTAATCTAAACAGACCAGTAAATATGCTTAGAGCACAAAAGCTCTATGATCTCTATGATGAAGCAGAATTCTGCGAAAATCTTGAACGATTAGAAAAACTAATCGAGGAAATGAAAAATTTCAAACCAGGAAAGGTAAGAAAAATCCTACCTTATCAAGATGTTGAAATGGAAGACAGAGAAAGCTCCAATTCTAAAACGTTCATCATCAGAGAAAAGGGAAAACTGAAACTCCATGTACATAAAGCCCCTACGGGCAGAAAAGAAGAAAGAAATTCTCAAAGATTTGTCCCAGAAGACAATATACCCAGAATACCAATTACCAATTATGGTATTTGGCTAAATCTAGACAAAGCTCTAGACAAGAGAAAAACTCTTGACCAATGGGTAGACAGTCTCATGATGGCATCTGCTCGTACCCTTGGAAAGTTTGAAGCACCAGATCTTCAGGTGTACTATGAAACTACTCTCACTGGAGTAGCTAAAAAGTACTATCTGTCTTTCAAGGAGACTGCCAGAGGAAGAGATTGGCTCGAAGAGATAAAAAATTCAAAATCTCTGTATGATTTTGCAGTATCCTTGTACGATCAGTTCTGTGGAGATCTTTCAAATCTGAGTGAAAAGGCTAAGGAAACGGCCAAGTCAAATATCTATGCTCTCAAAATTTGTGACATGAGATATTTTGAAGAATACTTGAATGAGTTTCAAGAATACTACTGTACGATAGGTGAACTAGAAAATACTGATCTAGTAAACCTGTTACACAGAAAACTCCCTGAACCATGGAGAACAGCTGTGAGAGAAAGCATAGCTGAAAAACCAATTGAAAGAGTTTCAGTTGGAGGAATTGCCGACAGAATCAGGCAATTACTAAAAGAACAATGCAAAGCAAATCTTAGAGCCAAGATGGCCAAGAAACAACTCAAAAGAGTTGAAAATTTCTGTTATGGAATACTGGATATGCCAACCAACTGAACATGTCATGAATCCAAGTTCCACAAAAAAAAAAAAAAATATATATATATATATATATATATATATATATATATATATATATATATATATATATATATTACTCGAAAAGATTCAGGAAGAGTAATAAGAAAAGATATTGAAAATTCAAGAAAAGTTCAAACTTCAAGAAACAACAGGATGAAAATCCTAAAAGGAAATTCTTCAAGAAAAAGAAGAATTATCAAACTAACCATCAGAATAAACAACCAAACAAGAAAGACTGCAGATGCTGGTTATGTAAAGCTGAAGGGCACTATGCCAATGAATGCCCAGAAAAGGGTAAAAGATCTACTAAAGCTCTATTTGAAGATTATGAGCCTATAGTAGAAACAGCTAATATGAAGGGCTACGAAATAGCCTATTATGATGACGAAGAAGACAACAGGTCAGTCTACTCTGCCTGGTCTGAAGAAGAAGACTCATCATCTGTGTCTGAAACAGATTCAGAAGTAGAATACTTAGAATCTAGACATATGAATGTCTTAAAAGTCAAAAATTGGGAAGAAAGCAAGACAGAAGCAATAATGTCTTCTTATCAGGTGAACCCTGGTACATTCATTTGTGACTACTGCCTATGTCACGAAAAGAATGGAATTCCTATGTTCTGTGAAAGGTCAAAAAAGACTTATCACAAAAAAATGCTTCATAGCTTGTACCTACATGTACATTTGCAAGCATAATTAGCTATAATGAGCTACGCTCATTGTACCGCCAGAAGTATCAACTCCCACCAAAGTAATGTCCTACGGATAGACCGCCAGGCGAGTTACGGCCTGAGCGCAGGGTCGTCCCCATATCACCGCCGACGCGCCGCCACGCGCTGCTCCAAGACGGCGTCAGAAGCTACTGAAACTAAGAACTGAAGCACATCAGTCCCACATCGAAAACAGAGAGAAGATCAGACCTCTCCTCACCTATAAATAGGTCCTCTCTTCTCTCTTCATTAATGACGCATTCTACTACTCATTTATTGTTATGCTGCCTATATGCATGGACTGACTTAGGCATCGGAGAAGTGAAGACCGCCCAACGTGGTCTCCCTCTGACGCCCTGTCTTTTATTTGACAGCCAGCGAAGATCACCGAGTATACAGAGTAGCGGTCCGCCCGCCGGACCTGCGTTAAACGAAGGTTTGGCTACCGCCAGACTTTGAGCATTAACATAGCTGAAGTAAGAAGAAAAACCAAGAATGGCCTTATCAGCCAATTGGTAGAACAAGAATATGAAGAATATTTCTCTGAACAAAAAGAGAAAAAGGTAGAAGCCTTGTTCCAAGAAATTATGGAACCGTCTTCCTCAGCAATAAAGGAAGAAAAAATCGATGAAGAAATAGAACTGGTTGAACCACCAGAAAGTGTTCCAGAAGAATGTAAACCATTCATATCACAGGAACAAGCTCAAGAAAATGAGCTTCAACAATCAAAGATCGTCTCTACTAGTAGATACAGCAACAACATAGAGATTGGATTAAAATTCCCTGATCACAAGAAATATCATCTACATGCATTTGTAGATAATGGATCAAGATTTACAGTTGCAAAAAGATTTGCAATTCCAGATGAACTCTGGAAAGAAGATACTAAAAGAATAGCTACTGGTGTCCAATTTGATGGAAGCCACCTAGTCATGAAAAAGGTAGCTAAAAATGTTCATATCACTATTGGTGGAGGAACATTTATCATCCATACCCTTTGGCAATCAGAAGGCCAAGGATCAGATTTCTTGTTGGGAAATGATTTTATTCTCCAACAGAGATTTATTCAAGATGAATAAGCAATAGGCTTCAGAAAAGGAGACAGAGTGTTCTGGGCAGACCGACTCACACAAGCAAAAAGTGTAGTAGGTCCACACTTTACTACTCAGTATCAGAGATCGCAACAGAATAGTGGTGATCTTAACCCCTACAAGCCCAAATTTGAACCAATACTCCAAATCAAACAACAAGAAGAATTACTTGTTGAAGAATCTTCTGAAGAAGAAGAAAAAGATAGTTTCATCCATGAGCATAACCTCAAGCACTTCCAGAATAAGCTTGAGTCTCAGAAAATTCGTACTCTTGATAAAATCAAGAAATTGCTTGAACAAAATATAGATGTCGACCCTCAGAAATTTTGGGAAAAAGACCCAGTGGTTTGTGAATTAAGATTACATGATATGAATGCTATCTGTCATGTCAAAGCCATTCCTCAGTACAAAGAGGAAGATAAAAAATAATTCAGAAATGATATCGAAGATCTCCGGAACAAGAGATTAATTCAACCATCTACAAACCCTCATCATGCTCCAGCATTCTACGTGAAAAATCATGCAGAAAATATTAGTGGAAAAGCTAGAATGGTAATTGACTACAGAGATGTCAATAAGAAGACCGTTAAAGACAGTTATCAAATTGCTCAAGTACGAGTACTGATCAACCAGCTCAGAGGAGCTAAAGTCTTTTCAAACTTCGATGCAAAGTCGGGTTTTTGGCAAGTCAAGATGCATCCAGAAAGTGTTCCTCTCACTGCATTTGTAACACCACAAGGTCATTACGAATGGTTAGTAATGCCCTTTAGCCTAAAACAAGCCCCTTCAATCTTCCAAAAAAATATGGATGACATCTTCAAACAAATTGCTGAATTTTGCGTCGTCTACATAGATGACATTCTTGTCTTCTCCAAAAACAGAGAAGAACACATGAAACACCTCTATGAGGTTGTAAAGCTGATAGTTTAGCATGGAATCATCTTAAGAGAAAAGAAAATCTTCTTTATCTTAGATGAAGTTGATTTCCTAGGAATAAACATCAAGAATAGAGTGATAAAACTCCAACCCCACATCCTTGAGAAAATCTAGAAGTTCCCAACCGAATTCCTGATGCCAAGAGTCTAGAGAGATTCGTAGGAGTCATTAATTATGGGAGAGATTTCATTCCCAAAATCTCAGGACTAACAGCAATGTTATCTCCTAAAACAAGTTCCAAGAGAAAATGGAACTTCACAGAAGATGATGAAAAAATTGTGAAGAAGATAAAAGCTCTCTGCAAAAATCTCTCTCCTCTCCAACAACCAGAGGAAAATGATGAAATCATTCTCCAAACAGATGCTAGTGATAATTACTGCGCTGGTGTTGTTCTGGCGAAAACGCCTGGAACTAACATTGAAAAGATATGCAAATTCTGTAGTGGCAAGTTCAGTCCTGCAAAACAAAATTATCCTACAGGAGAAAAAGAAATTTGGCTATCAAGAAAACAATTTTAAATTCTCTAGGTTTTTTATTACACACATTTCTATGCATGTAATTGTATCTAAAACACTAGAATTAAGTTAATCCTCAAGTCAATTATTATGTAATTAATTCATTTTTATTTATTTTGTAGTAAATAAGTGGAGCTGTGAATTTCGGAAGAAGTTGTGCAAAAATGGAGCAATTTGGAGTTTCTGACAAAAAGACAAAATAGCCGATGCGGGTCAACCGTAGTCAAAGCATCAAGAGAGCGAGATTCAATTGCCTCCGATAGAATGTGTGGAAGTGCGTAGAGAAGAGAAGAGAAGCGAGAAGAAAAATAAAAAAAGAAGAGAGAAAGCAAAATAAAGTAAAAGAGAAAAGGAAAAGAAAAGAAAAAAAAAAAAAATCTGAACCATGCTGACGTCATGATGACGTCAGCACATCCCATTTCCTAGGGTCTTTCTAAATGTACCCAGCAAATCTCTTAATACACCCAGCAATTAATTTATTCTAAATACTATTTATATATAGCAATTACCTTCCCCAAAATGCCCTCACCTTCACTACCCAGCAAAGAAAATAAAGCTTTCAGATCTGCATACCCAACCGAAGCAAACCCATGGTGTACAACAACTTCATTCAGTGATTTGGGTCTAGTATTCAACACATACTGAAATGCGACATGATTATACTCCATATTCAAGAAAGCTTGTGAATATGGTCTTACACTCCTCTTATGAGTAAAGGCCAGAGTTCATGTGTTATGGGAGATGGATAACAAAGGTTTTGATCAGCAAACAGAAATAATATTAACATTGCAAACTCAACAGTACACACAACATCATAAATATGTAAAGTTTCATAGATTAATATCCATGATCGTACTTGAATAGTTTCCTTCTACCAATAAGAATTGTCACCCAACAAAAAACGATGGATCAAAGAAAGGGTCGTAGTAATTGATGGCAAAATTCACTAAACCACTCGCCCTAGCCAACTAACCTTGGAGATCATGATTGTGAGATTGCGAGATTGGTGTTAATAAATGAGTTGGGTGTGTTTTTCTGAAGAACACCCAAATTTGCTGGGTACAAGGATGAGGGTATTATGGGGAAGTTAGCTAGAAATATATAAAAATATTTAAAATAAATTAGTTGCTGGGTGTGTTAAGAAATTTGCTGGGTACATTTAGAAAGACCCTTTCCTTTTCCCTTCTTCCTCACTCCTTTCTTCTTTTTGTTCTTTTATATTTCTTTTTCTCTCCCTTCCTCTCTTCCTTTCTCTTATCACGTGCACCTTATCTTTCCATTGTTATCATTCCTTCCCATTTTCTCTCTTCCATTTTCACTCACTCTTCCATATTAAATTATTGGGCTCTTCTCAAATTTCATCAAGGAAGATCATCAAGACCTTAATTTCATCTTGGGTAGTTAGGAGGATTCAAGCTAGCTTAGTTTTCTTTGCTTTCTAGCATTGTTGAAATTAGGCAAAGCTTATCCTCTCTCTTCTCATCTATTTTAATTGTACATGGTTTTGATGTTAAATCTTGTTTTAATTATGAGTGAGTAGTTCAATTTTGGGAGTTAGGGTTGTGAAGCCCTAACTCATCTTGTATAAATATTGATGCTTTAATTTTAATAAATGCAATTTCCATTGTGTATGCTTTAAATCCGAATTTATTGGTCCTTAGAAGCATGTTTCTAGGCTTTGTCACCCTTTGAAATTATGTTGTGGGCAATTGTGATGAATAGATTGATAAATTGACAACTTATTGGTCTTGTTGCATCTAGGATTTAAGTGTGGTAACCATTAGCTATCTTAATTGTAGTTAGGCTTGCTTGGGTCTCTATTATCTTGCACTCTAGGCCTCTAATTTTAGATATTGCGGCCTTAACCGGCGTAATGCCTAAGTTAGAGAGTTGATTGTGGCCCTAACCGGCATAATCGATACACCGAAAGGATAATTGGTTTAGTAGCATTGACCGGTACTAAATACGGGACTTAACACATATAGGAAATGCATGCATTTGTGAAATTGGCATCGATATTTGCAAGAGAGTTAGTGTGAATCACCCGACACTCCCATGTTCCCATTAATTTGAAAATCCAAAATTAATTTCTTGCTTGATAATTAGTTGTTTGCTTTTATTTTTGTTTGCATTTAATTTAGTTAATTCTCTATTCAAAACTCTCAAACAAAATTCTACCTTCCATTGTGCATAACTCATTTGAGCTACAAGTTAGTGGCTTTGATTAGGCTTAGTGTGAGCTAAGCCGAGCATTGCCGAGGCTTGGTGCCTTGTGAATATTATTTTACTTTATTTTATTTTCATTTTTCATTGTATGCTTTTGAGTTACTCTACCGCCAATTACCTCGGTTAGGTCCAACGCCTAATCCCCGAGGTACGATAATCAAGGTTCAAATACTTCCCTTACTTGACAACGATTCGTACGCTTGCGAGAGTTTATGAGTCAAGTCAGTTTTCTTGGAAAACCCTTTACTGTCCGCACCGATTGTGCTAGAGTAAAGAACTTTAAAAATTTTAAACTTGATAAAGCTGCTGATAGAGGAAGATTAGCAAACTGGCAATTATTTCTTAACCAATATGATTATAATGTTGAATTAATTGCAAGAAACAATAACTATCTTCCAGACGCCCTAACCAGAGAAATAGCAATGTTTAGCCAAAGAGATGACGACGAAGGTCGCAATCCCATAAACAGAAGAACTGGGAAAGAACATGAAACTGCTGAGGATCCCAAAGAAAAAATCCTCAAAAGATTCCTGCTAGGTCCAAAATGACTAGCCACAACTGATCAATCCCAGGGTAAAGGATTGGCTAGCCCGTGTCAAACGGCAGACGGTAAAGGCTCATCAAGACCGTTGAAGGCTGTTGCTTTGCCATAAAGCAAATCAACTCCAACTGGAGTTATAAATGTTTTTAATTATGAACTAAAAACCTTTGTTGATCCTGTGTTCAGAACTGGCAGGAGGCTAGCATACCACCAGAAGGCAATTTTAGATAACCTCTTATTTGCTTTTCAGGAAAGAAATAGTGGAATCATGTTCCCAGCTCTGTTTGCACTAGCTGAAGAACTTCATGAAAACGCTAGACCACAGTTTGAAGAATTTCATGAAAATACACAGCAGAGTGCTGTCCAAAAAGAAAGAATTCAGTATCTTGAAGATCTTGAAAGTGCTAGAGTTCTTGTTTTAGCACTAATAGAACCAGATTGGTTTGACTTTCATAATCTCATTGGAAGTCATAATTCTGACTTCTCCTCTCCAACTCTCTTCATCGTCCCTGGACCTTACGTTGGGAGGTATGTGGTCAATGTTCAGAGTGAACATCCTCAAAAACACAAGCTTTGGCTTGTTGAAAACGGTTTTGTCCATAATCTTTGGACTAAGACCAATGATGATCTCAAAGGCTTACCCCCATCATAGTCAATACAGTCAAAAATGTTAGAAAAAACGACTGTATCCTCAGGTTGAAATTCAGATCAACTCCTCCATAATGGATTCAGAACAGAAATTGTGAAGTTGAATATATTTCCCCATATCATTATGTGAGGATTATCCAAGGAAGGTATCTACAGCCTGCATGTGTGGGATATAATGGCCAACCAAACTCAAGCATCCCTTGGATGAAGGCCATGTCTCTTGACTATATCCAAAAGATCATCGAATAAGATAAAGAAAATACATTCCTGACAGCAGGAGAGAAAATTTTAATCACTGCTTACGATCACCCTAATGTAATCAGTAGTGACATTTTCATGTCCCTCAAAAGAAAAGAGGTTGATTCTACGTTGGCATGCTTGCAGTGGATCCAGAAGCTTGAAAACAACAACCACTACAAGATGTATGCAGATACAGACGTAGAAGACAATGAAGTTAAAGCTAGGATGGATGACAACTCTCTTGTCCTAGGCCACAATTCTGAAACAGATGAAAACATGTGAAGCAACAGGTGTAAAAAACACCGAAAGTAGCTTTGGCTTTTCCTAAAGATGCTTTTGCTTTTCAGAAAAAGACAAGGTGAAAAACATTTCACCTAAGAGAATCTGCTTTTCGCCAACCGACCTCCATCATCAGGAGCACCCACGAGAGCAGAAAATAATAGAGTTGTGTTGTACATTTTTATGTTTTGAATTCCGGTTTGAGTTCCGCTCCCTATATAAGGAGCTTTAGTTTCAGTAGGAAGGCATCGAAAAATTTCATCAAAAAAAAATACCCACCATCATAAAATTGAGCAGAATCATATTCTCTCAAGAAAGCCATAGTAGCAGTGTGATAGTAGCAGTCTTTCTATAAGGTAACTGATGCAGTGTGCATCTTATTCCAACTAAGTATTTGTAATCAGTTATGAGTAGTTAAACAGCTTTAAGCTGTTTACCCAAGAGTGAGGCTTTGAGTTCTGTATCTGTATTTATGTTTGAATAAATAAATTCAGCTTGTGCCCAGTACACTGTCACAAAAATATTTTGTTTGTTTCTGCAGTTGTTTACGTAGTAGCAGTAGCAGTTATTATGTTTTTTCCTTTAGAAACTGATTCCAAATCATACTAAGGCAGCAGTGACTCTGCCCTGTTAGTAGCCGTTTAGACAGGAAGTCGTTAGGCGAATTTGTGGCATTTTGAAGGCTAGTCCTTAGGCTGATACTGTGTTAAAGCTTTTAAAGTAAAAACATTAGCTGATACTGTGTAAAATTGTAAAAGGATAAAAGAGAATAGGGTGTGTGCTTAATTGTATAAGGAAAAAAGTTGTGGACTTTTGTGTCAAAAGAAATGTTATCTGTTAGTCATTTGTAGTTGTCTAAATAATATATGCAAGTACATTCATATATCAACCTTATCTTTCAGGTACTTGTTTGATTAATTATTGATCCAAAAGAAAGAAAAAGAATTTGTTGCTCCTACCTAATTAGCTTGGATCGCTCAGTTATCCAAAACATTTTGTCCTCATATGAGACAATACTTATCATGTTCCTGCTGCAGGTGTCACAAAATTCGTTCTGCCACAATTAAATAACTTTAAAAACGCTCAGCTTGCTTGTATATAATTCATTATTGATGAAGATTAGAAAGGACTGTTTGGACATATAAGTAGCAATCGATTGGGTAAATTAGGAGCCAACCAGAGACTTACCCCTCAGTTTACGCGTGCATGATGATTAGGTCTTGGTCTCCGTTCATGAGCGATCTAGCTCACATTTGATTTTGATCTTCAGGGGGTACCAGCTTGAAATTTATTTATATAGTCAGGCGATACAAATTAAACCACTAGTACTAGTCAAGAATCAAGATCAAAATAATGGATTCATGATCTGGTTCTGCAAATTAAAAAGTTACACGATCGACCTGATTACATTATTTCTTGAACTTTGTTCGTTTTGATTTCGATCAAGTCGTACAAAAGCAGAAGATGTCGAACAGATGGGTACGTACCATTCGACAGTGGTATCAACCGTGACATCAAGCATGGATCGTGTTAATTAATCAACTCAATCTAGCAGAAGATTTGAAGCCATGCCCATTTTTTTATCTCCTTTCTTGTCCCTCCATTAACATGTTGACCTGTATCATTTTATTTTAACAGTCATCTAACTCTGTTAACTCTAAACAAAATTTAAAAAAAAAAATCTAATTATACCGAAAGGAAATGCATAATGCAATTCCAGCTTGAGACTTCTCTCTCCAAGTCGAATTCACACAGCATTACTTACTAGAAAAGAAAATTAGGCAGATTTTTGTTTTGCGTTCGATTTAATTCGGCCACCGTCACTTTTCTGATCTCTTTTTGGATGAGCAATCTGATTTACTTCTTAAGTTGGAGATTTTGATTGTGGTTCAAATTCAATTTTGGCAACGGAAGGGATTGAATCTTCATCTGGGTTCTCTTCCTTGCGATTGTTCTAGAAGTGGATCGCTCTACTTTTATATCTTTTGGTCGCTTTGATTTCATTTTGCTAATGGAGTTGTATAAAATCTGGGTTCTTGTTTGGATTATGGGTTCATGTTGACGAAGTCGAAAGAATTTATGTAGTCTTCGTAGCAAAGTTCAAAGAACTCAGCCATGAGAGGCAAAGAAATCTAGAAATTGAAATAACAGCTTGTCTAGATCTGCCATGATTTTCATCCCTGAGCAGATGTTAAGCATAATTACTTTAGAGGTCAGGGATTCACATGGTTTGTTCTTCAAGTTGTTGGTTGTATACAGGTAGAGTTCCATATGAATCTGAGAGAGAGAGGGAGAGATAGGATGGGATGGGATGGGATGGGAAGGAGGAGAATATGAGAGATGCAGTCCGTCTTTCGTAATTTTTTTTTTCGAACTAAAAACCAAAAACTAAACGAAGTTAGATTGCTGTTAGTTGTCTTAGGTGGCAGACCACGTGTCAAAGATTGATTAGGTAACAGGAAAGGAGACAGAGGATTGGGGACAGAAGATTTGAAGGCAAGAAACATCTTTCACTACTGGCCTTTTGCCCATCCTCAAGCTCCACGTCTGTTATGACCAAAAAACAAAGCTCCACGTTTGTTATTAATTATTATCCCTGCGCTTTATGAGAAAGGCATCTGATTAATTAAGTAATTACATCATTAATTATTACGTCCAAACAACAAAGAAGCAACAAAACAAAGACTGTCGCAGACCCAGACAGAAACATATGGACCAAG
>NC_084821.1:69118493-69159141 GCF_958449725.1 Rosa rugosa | reverse complement strand
CTCCACCTTAAGAAAGATTTTGTATTTAATAATATAAATTATCAATTACAGACTGAGTAACAAGTTGAAAATCAGGCCATTAGGATGACAACAATGGCTAAGATTATTTCATGAAACATGAGGCATCAAGCACGTCGTAGAATTTGCGTCTCTTTGCCTAAACCAATTACGTTTTGACATTCAAAATCTAACCAACCACCCGCGTTGCTTTCGGTAGTTTGGCGGTTTTTCCTACTTATTCGAGGAAACCTTTGAAACTATGGGCCTAGAAAGAAAATTTGGGCCTTGATGAAGCCCAATGGCTTTTTCAACTTGTTTGGTTTTGTTGACACCCAAATTTCCAGCTAACAAGCCCAATTCATGCTTTAAGCCCAACTCATATTTCGAGGCAAATTACACCCGCAAACATCACGCCACGCAGGTGGACTCAAGCCACATTCACGCACTTGGGGCTTACAAGAATGGGTGTGGTGTGGAAGGTAACGGAATTGCATGAGGCTCGTTATTAGTTTTAGGCTTGTTGATAATTTTGGACTTGGGACCAAAATTCATGCCCAACAGCCTAACTCTTAATACGGGTAAGTGAAGAAGAGAGAGAACCCAAAACCCCAAGCCCAAATCCTTTAGAACCAAACAAAATAGTAAATGCTAAACATAGGATTCTTGATCCTAGCCGCATAACATAATCTCATAAACCCAGCAGAAATCTTGGGATTGCAATCCCAGCAGCAGATTTCACAGCAGAAAATCTGCCAAACCTATTCCATAATCTTCTTTAGACAAAACCTGACAGATCAAGAGGCAATACAAAATCCAGTACATGCATTTAACCCAAGCCATCTCTTTACCCAGCAGTAGAGACCTTCCACCGAGATTCCTTTGGCTGCTAGAATTGCATATAAATAGCTACTGCTGTAACCAGGGGGGAGGAGAATGGGGTATGCTAGCAAGCTCTCTAGCATTCTTCTTCTGCCATGCTTCATCTCTCCCAAATCCACCTTTAGTTTTCCATCCTTTCCAATTCATATCCTACCCAAATCTCTTATTCTATCTACCTAAACCAATATGCCATCACTGCTGAGGTCTCTTCTTCTGAAACTCATGTTTTTCTAGCTCCCACGCCACATGCATCTTGCCAAGCCCCTTTTGAAACGATCAAGTCATTGCCGTGCATATACAAGGAGCTGCCGGGAAGAACACAACAGCAAGCTTCCTAGGATTCTCAGATCCTTCGAAGTTTGTTGGGCCTAGTCTTCACTAACTCAGATAAAAGGGCAAAGTTTTGGGTCCTTACCCATCAATATCTACTGCCGTACAACTCCGATCAAAAGTGCCCCTACATTTTTGGCGACTTCACTGGGGACTAGGCTGTGTTTCCACCTCAGCTTCCTTAACAGCAGCATTTTTCTCCAGAAATTTACCATTCTCACTTCAAACCAGTCATGCTTTATCACTGACAATATGTATAAGATGCAATCACGGGGAGCTCTCTTGATGAACATGCCAATACTCATTGAAACACAAGCTTGTTGCTTATTGTATTGAATATGAGACTTCAATCCATGAGTTTCTGTAACAGGAATCATGAAAGCTATCAAAATCAAATTTATTCACTCATTATTCAAGCTTTAATATTGAGTGAACAAATTAAGTGTCCATTATAAAAGCTATCTCACCTTGAGGCTTCAACAAAACCAAACAAGCCACCACAAATAACCTCATCACTAGTTGATGCATTTCTTCTAAGATCTGATAAGGTTTGAACCTTCTGCCTGGAAATTAGGCCATGATTCCAGCAGCTAACTTCTTCCTTGCTGAACATATGTCACGCCGGATCTTGAGTACCACTGCTGGGAGCGATATATAAACATCCTGCAAGCATCACAACCATTAGTGCCACCACTACAACAAAACTGGTCTTTTACGACACACAATGTGTGTCGTAAAAGACAACTTCACGGCACAAAGAAGCGTGTCGTAAAAGACCATGTCGTAAAAGATAAATTTTTCTTGTGGCACACAAAATGTGTGTCGTAAAACACTCATTTTGCGAGTCGTAAAAGACTCTTTTGCGTGTCGTAAAAGATCATTTTGCGTGTCGTAAAAAACTCTTTTGCGTGTCGTAAAAGACTCTTTTGCGTGTCGTAAAAGACTCTTTTGCGTGTCGTAAAAAGACTTTTTTGCGTGTCGTAAAAAACCATTTTGCGTGTCGTAAAAGAGTAGTAAAAGACTATTTTGCGTGTCGTAAGAGACCCTTTTGCGTGTCGTAAAAGATGTCCTCATTCACACTTCTAATAGACAATGTTTCAATTAAATCCTTTCATTCAAGGATAATAAAAGGAAGCATTCATGTAGTCAATTATGTCAATTAAACTTCATATTACAAAATCATAGTATAATTAAACTAATAGTCAAATATAAAACATGCTAGCTAGATCATCCTTGCTCTGTGATGTTCTGCTCACAGCCTCAAGGTTTGAGGATGTACAGGTCCTCCTGATGTTTCAACATCACTTCCACCACCTGGATCATTTTCTACATAAGCAACCTACACACACAGGCAAAAGAACCAAACAAAAAAAATGCTTAATCATTTGAGAATGTCAACAAACATACATGAGTACCATTGATAAGCAAGTTGCCAAGTTATACTCAATGTTATCAAAGCCATATAATAGCCAAATAATTGAAGTAGCAAAAGAAACTTGACAAGGAAATTCATGATCCCTGGAACATCGAAATGCACCTTCTAGCTAGCATGGCAAATGAAACCTTGAACCTAGTCTACTACACTAGCTAAACTACTGGAAATTCCAAAGCTCTGCCATCATTGATAGCAGGCAGAAATAAACCCCTGTTAATCAGTTTCAATCAAAATCTCATACTACATTTTCAGGCAGAAATAAACAATCCTCCTAATAGAGAATAACAAAGGAGAGTTCCTCTTCATTCCCTGTTAGAACTTATAACACTAGCATCTTTCTGCTTGCTTTGTGCTATATCACTAGAACAGTTCAGATTCTCTTTTCGTTTCCTTGCTCCTTGTTTATATATAACTGTGTTTCTAGACAAAAGAAATGGAAAAAAAAAAAATTTACTTAGTATCTACAGTTTATGTTCTTTACATTCAATTAGAGTTTAGGATTTTAAAATTTAACCTTTCATATTTGGTCCATTCTTTTTCCATGATGGCTGGTCTATGATTTCCTTGGGGCTCGTCTTTATATGTTTTCAGACCACCAACACTCTAAAACTAACACAGAATAATCAGAACATCATGAAATAGCAGCCCACCATCATTCACATGCATAATGCAGTATAATTCCAAAAGATCAGAAAGTGGCAATCAAGAAAAAGATAACTGTTACTTGGACTATCAAGAAAGTGGCAATATAATACAGAATCTGAGGTGAGTTGCATAGAAATTTTTTGGACTATTAAGGGCTCTCTGTTGAAGATATTGAACAGCAAAGCCCTGTACACAGTCACAACTTTGTATAACAAAGTGTTTAGCCTATGAAAGCATATGCGCACTTTTCTCACATTAAAAAGAAGATGAGTATAGGGTTGAGTTTTGTGTTTAAAGTTTAAACTCAGGAACTGATTCCAAATTACAATTCATACATGTTAGTGTCAGGTGTGTCTAAGCTAAGCATCAAACTTATGCACTTTTCAGACTTGTGGCAAATACCATATCTACATATAGAGAATGCTCATCCCACATAATTTAGCAAGTATTACTTTAGAATAACAGAAACTTGCGACTATAGAAACTCAAAAAGAATTGCATCATAGACAGTATAATCATAAATAGCTGGATACCGGCCTTGAGATGGAAGCTCAAATTTAATGACCAATCCAGCAGAACTAAATCAAATTGCCGAGAAACTGTTCTTAAGGACAACTTAAGGCATTACTACAGGTACTCAAAATTCCAATAAAAATCAATAACCTCACATCTACAGCATAATCAGACACTAAGCTAGCAGTGGTACTGAATGAACAGCATGACAAAAGTTCCAAATGACATACTGTATGTAATCACATCCACATTTGGCACACCCATAGATAGATTATATATGTTATGTAATTGAAAACAGCAAACATCACCATAACAATGCATATGAACACTAGAGCAACCACTCCAACAATATCTCTTTGCCAATTAATAGCATATTTGAAGGAAAGATAAAGTAAAAACAAAACAAAAAATGACCTCATTCAATAGCAAACCATGACAACATCTCAACTGTCTGCTAACTGTCTGCTAAGTTGAAGAAAATTAAGCAAGTGCAAAGATATACACTCACAAAGAAATGGTTCCAGCTGCCAGCCCATCAACAATCGCTATCGGTTTCATATAACAAGATCTTTGATCTGCAAAACGAAGTATTACAATAAAGTGCAGTTACTACAGCAGCAAAATATTAAAAAAATGAGCATGTGCATACAGAGATCTTGTGCATTAATAGACCAATTGCCACATTGTATCAGATACTTCAAACAAGGAGCCATTTCCACATTGTATTCATATCAGATACCACTAAAATGAACATATGGCTTTTCTCTTAAACACAAATTCCAGAACAACACCACGAAAATGAAAGTACCACCTGGAACCACATAAGCTAAAGCCCAAGATATCAAATCTGCAGCTTGTATCCATATTCAAAAGAATCAGAATTGTACTAAATGTGTACACAACACACACACATATGCACACAAATAGTTACATGCCTCTGCATTAAACTCACACGGCCCATCAATCCTACTCTCAATATCCAAATACCGGCTGAATAAACAGCATACCAATCAACTCAAAAAGAACAAAGCCAGTTGAATAAACAGCATACCAATCAAATCAAAAAGAACAAACAGCCAACTAATTAGATTTTGCTCAATGCTGTGAAGTTTATCGCTATTTCCTGAGAAACGAAGCCAATATTTCTTGCCCCTCACAATCAGTCCACACAATCAAACCCTAATCGAACCGCAAAATCAATAGGAAACTCAAAACGAGCTGAGACACAAAAATGTGAATCAACAAAATGCAGGAAGTGAGAAGAAAGTAGGAAATCGAATATGCAGAGAAGGTGTTCGACGAAATTACCGAGAGAGTAAAACGAGAGAGAGAGAGAGAGAGGCACACCGGAGCTCAAAGAAACGAGATGAAGGATGCACACTAGTCGGGAGCATCTATAAGAAGAATCCTGCAAAGCACAATTCGAAATCAGAAACCTGGCACAGTTAACCTAGGCGGAGCAAGAAGAAAGGTACTGACCACTTGAAATCGACGCCATGGAGGTCAAGCTATGCACGAATCGCTGCGAGTGAGATACAAGATCCGACGATGCTCAATTGAGGAAGAAAATGCTTGAATCCGACGTCGATCATTCACAGGCGGACGGAGGTTTCGGAGAGAACAGAGGTCGCCGGAAAAAGAGAGAGGTGGTGAGGGAGTGAACGGTGAACCACACTGAGTCGGAGTCTATGGACTCTGAGATGAAATCAATTATAGATCTCGTAAGATTGGAATGTAGTCGGCGCACGTCAAAAAAGGAAAGAAAAAAAAAATTACCGAGAGAAGGGAGTGTAGATAGGGATGGCATTAAAACCCATGGGTACGGGTACCCGCGGGTAATTATTCATTTTGGGTATCTTTTAATGGGTAATACCCATAGTTTATGGGTATGGGTAATTACAAAATACCCGTATAAAAATGGGTGGGTTATGGGTATACCCGTGGGTACCCAAATTTTACCCAAATACCCATATAAAATTGTAGACCACACCCAAATTTTTTTTTTAATTGAGAACTGTTATAAATATTATATATATATGGCTGTCCACTGTAAATACTCATTAGTTATGTCCTTATGATGTAAACAATACTCCTATATAAAGGGGTTTAATGAGAATGAAATACACACTTCTACCTCCTCCTACATTTGTTTCTCTATTCTCTCTCTCTCTAATTTTCTAGTTTATAACACGTTATCATTTGCAAGATAACTACATTTGTCAATTTATAATGAGAATGAAATACATACTTCTACCTTCTCCATATTCTGTTTCTCGCTTCTATCTCTATATTTTTTTCTAGTTTATAACACGTTATCAGCACGAATTTGCTCTTATTTTTCTTCTTCTTCTTCTTTGAACTCCATGATGATCCGCAAGCCTTATGGTGCAACAGAATTGCTTATGACCAAGGCTAATGATCTATGAGTTTTTCTTCTTTCTCTCCTAGTGAATATCAATTTTCTTTATGCGATCATTTACATGTATTTGTATGTATCTTTTATATAATATAATTGTTGAAAATTTATATTTCATATGCGACAATGAGAACTACATGTTCCATTGCTCAAAACTCGAGTCCTCTGACCGAGTAGTCTTAGAACCTATGGTTCTATAGACATCACACGAATGTTTTTCTCGTGTGTTCCCTATGGGATCCATTGTTCATATTTATGAACTCTTCGAAACCTTTGTTTCGTATATGAATTTTTCATAGAACATATTGTTCTAATAATTATGGATCCTGATATATCTCATCTTTTCTCTTTGTAGAAAGATGATGCATCTAACAAAATTGGACTATGATCCTCTTAAAATTTCTGGCAAGAACTATTTGATGCTGAAATTCACCTTATGGCTAAAAACTTTGGAAATGCCATCAAAGTTGACAATAAGTCATCTGTGCAAGATCCCGCCAAGCCTATGATTTTCTTGCGTTATCATCTTGATAAAAATCCTAAAAGATGATTACCTTATGGTGAAAGATCCACTTGAGATTTGGCAATCATTAGCTGATTGATTTGCTCACCAGAAAACCATTGTTCTATCTAGAGCACGATATGAATGGACGCATTTTGCGCATTCAGAACTTTAAATCTATCACTGATTTTCAATTCCGCTAAACATATGATTACCTCCCAACTAAAATTATGAGGAGAATCTGTCAGTGAAGATAACAAGCTCAAAGTCCTGATTTTTTTGTGGACAATGGAAAACATATTGATTACATGATCAGCGGCGGTTTTTCTTGACACCGATAAATTTTAAGCCTATGTTTAGGCGCTTTTTTTGTCTCTATTTATTTTGTTTAGCCTATGTTTTGGCACCGATTAAACATAATTATGTTTCATTATCTTTATCTGTTTAACCATATTTATTATGTTTAAATTACCTTTATTACAATTCTTTCATAACTAAATTTGTCATGAGTATTTGTTGCAAAAGCTACAATTATCATGATAATATTTTTAATTGCCATTATCTTGTAGTTATTGTTATTAATAACTCATTTTATTACCATTCCCGGTAATTATTGTTATAAGTAACTCATTCTATTCCCATTATTTGATACTTACCATAGTTATTTATTTTATGCGATCATAATGAACATTTATTACTTATGATTATATCTCCCTCATATGATTATGTCGTTTGTGAAAAAATAACAAAATTATTTTCTATCGCTGGGACTTGAACCCAGGTCTTTTTGGATGCGAACCAAATATTTTAACCAATTAGACTACAACAGTTTAATTGATTATTTTGTTATAATGTTATATTAATGCATATTTCAATTACTGACTCTAAATGAATCTGCCTCTATTTTGACATATGGTACTCACATATTGGTATCAAAAATATTAATTATATTTCCTACAGAATCGATGTATGTATTTTTCATGAGTTTGACGACTTCAATTTAATTTCCTCTTATTATCTTATCTGATAATTTGATATAAAATTGTCACTCATGTTTCTTGTTTCAATTACAAGAGGACTTAAAATTCCTCCACTGATTGTTATACAATCAAATAGATCGAAACCTCTTGTTTCTTGATCTCCAATTATGTCAGGACCTTTGTCCCTTCTCTTTATGAGTACATGTGAACCTCTGTTCACTCCACTTTTAGAACATGCTTCTGATTGTGAAGACTCAAACCAAATGTTTTGAGTATGAGGGCTATGGTCCCTAAATTTATTATTATTGGAGGATATGCTTATACTCATATGGACTACTGTCCCAGACTCAAATTTGAGTATATAATTTTGACATTTGTTTTCAGTGTCAAACAATAATATGAACCACATGTTCATTAATAAATTCATTTTGAACCATGAATGTTCATGATAAATATAATGACAAACATAGTTGTCTTGCCTGCATATAATGCAACTATGGACATGATCCATTGCAATTGTTGATAATTTTTCACAATTGATGCTTCCAAAAGCTAAGGTAACAATAATCTCAAAAGCTGCAGATCTTGATTGATGGCCGACTCTAACCGAGCTCATATTATGTTACATATATGGAATACCACTGCATATATTGGTGATGAAATTTCCACCGACTTTATGTTGTATTAATCAACTATGAGTATACTACTGTATACTATATCATGAATTAAAAGCCAAATAAATTTATTTTGGTGTGACTAATGTGTCATTACTATGTCATGTAGACTCATCTACATACATACTCTACATTATTGTATAATACAAACAATAATTGCAAACTTTCCTAACGAGGAAGTTATAATTTATCGCATATCTGCGAGTTGTCACTTTAATAAGACAATTCTCCCGTCATTAGGGGGAGAAATATTATGAAAAACGATATGAATTGGTGTGTGATATTTATCCACCATGTCTTATCATTATCTTAAGAAAAATTCTCAATCAATTATGAGAAATTGAGAAAGTGACACTTATTAATGACAAGTTTTTGACCTAAAAATTGGTTTGGGCTCGCCACCCACCAATGGATTTCCAATCCAAATTTTTGATGCCCGCATATTTTGCGAATGGTTAAACTAGATGGTCTTCCCGCCGTTAGGGGGAGGAAACACTATTGTAACGGCGTGCATTATGTGGGATATATCCACCAAGTCCAATGTTTTAATCTCCCTATAAGGGAAGATTATACAAGCCCTATAACACTCGTTATGAGGTTATACAAAGATTCACATTCTTTAATTAATTTGTCCTTGAGAGACAACAAATGCCCTAAAAGAGGCATGGGTACCGAATATGAATAAGCTTATTATAGCTAATGCATGCATATATTTTGAATGTGTGATAGATCTCTAATTGATGATCATTGATGATATCTCATCTGTAGTTGCAACTAAATATCATCAAGGGCTATATACTACCACGTTTCATTGTGTCGACAAATCATACTATTGGCCAAATTGGAAAGAGGCAATTCCAATGATTTTAAATATTGTAAACGTGATGATATACTTGGACTTTATCTACCCTAAAAAATTACAAAGGGTGTATTAAAGTGAATTAAAATCACTATGACACAAGTCTCTTTATAGAGACATGGGCTTATCATTCTTCTCCAAGCGACAACTTTTCTATAAGTACAGTGTTATATTGACGAGAGACTTATGGCATGTTGTCTTGGCTAATATGAAGATCTTAAAGGCAAATTGCTAAAAGCAAATCCCCAAATCCTATGTGTCATTATAAGCATATTGCTTAACCAAATCCTTAATGGATTCATATTGCCAAAGGCAAGTCCATGAATGAGTGAAAGAGCTTAAAGCTCACTCATGGAATCAAAAGTCTAAAGCTCATACATACTCATTCAATTATGGTCAAAGTGACTTATTGCCTCAATGAGTACTATGACAAGACTAAGAAATCGAATTCGAGTCATGCTCACAATGTTGCAACATATTCTAACTTTCGCGAAGTTATGAATTTATCTAGAGCTCATATTGAGCCTATATGAAATTATCAATTACACTAATTGATATTTATGGCTAAGTATGCCATACATAAATTTCAATGCTCGGAATATTGTATAAAGGTAAATGTGTCAATTGTTGTTCCTTTATATTGTTATTCTTTGCTAATATCTTTATTTATAATTTGAGCATATGAAATTGGTTCTACTCTAATCAAGTCAGGTAAGATTCATTAAGAACATCATAGTTTTATTGGTAATGCCCTAACTTTTGCAGGAATTACAATTCATGATGAGTCCCCTTTTATGCAAAGCACACATAGTCTCACCTATGTAATCGACACACCATATCTAATATACATGGTGCATGTATTTTATTACATACATGATTGAAGCTTGCAAAAAATAGGGGGAGATTCTCATCAGGGGGAGCATTCAAAATATGCTACCTAGGACATATGCGCGTTGTACTCTTTTTCTCCTTCGACCAGGGTTGTTTTTGTCCCACTGGGTTTTTGTTACCTGGCAAGGTTTTTGACGAGGCAACATTAAGCGCGTCCAACACCATGCATATCATTTAGTGGTGAACATCCAAGGGGGAGTGTTATAAATATTATATATATGTGGCTGTCCACTGTAAATACTCATTAGTTATGTCCTTATGATGTAAACATTACTCCTATATAAAGGGGTCTAATGAGAATGAAATACATACTTCTACCTTCTCCATATTCTGTTTCTCGCTTCTATCTCTATATTTTTTTCTAGTTTATAACAAGAACTATTATTTTTCAACCAACATATGGGGCATTTTTATAATTTTCTTATTCTAAAAAAAAAAAACAGAAAACCTATACGGGTGTTCCGATGACTTTGTGTGGTCTCGGATGAGAATCTGACCGTTGAATCATCGTATAATTGTGAAAAGTTGGTTCAAAAGGCGATCTATCAGGATCCGACCGTTGGATCATCGTATAATTTTGAGAGGATGATCCTAAGGGCGATCCGTGAGGATCTGACCGTTGGATCATCGTAAATTGTGAAAAGATGATTCAAAAGACTATCCGTGGGGATCCGACCGTTGGATCTTCATATAATTTTGAGAGGATGATCTTAAGGGCGATCCATGAGGATCTGACCGTTGGATCATCGTATAATTGTGAAAAAACGATTCCAAAAGGCGATCCGTGAAAATCTGACCGTTGGATCATTGAATAATTGTGAAAAGACGATTCCAAAAGGCGATCCGTGAAAATCTGACCGTTGGATCATGGTACAAGTTTGAAAAGACGATTCCAAAAGGCGATCCGTGAAAATCTGACCGTTGGATCATGGTATAAGTTTGAAAAGACGATTCCAAAAGGCGATCCGTGAAAATTTGACCGTTGGATCATCGTATAATTGTGAAAAAACGATTACAAAAGGCGATCCGTGAAAATCTGACCGTTGGATCATCGTATAATTGTGAAAAAACGATTCCAAAAGGCGATCCGTGAAAATTTGACCGTTGGATCATTGAACAATTGTGAAAAGACGATTCCAAAAGGCGATCCGTGAAAATCTGACCGTTGGATCATCGTATAATTGTGAAAAGACGATTCAAAAGGCGATCCGTGAGGGTGGTTCATTTACGATCCGAATTTTATTATTTTACATTTAATCGCCAAGTTGTGAAAATTGTTTTACGGAAATAAATATTTGATTGACATGTACCCATAGGTCTCTACGGCGAGTATTTAAAAAAATATTTTATGGAAATAAAAAAAAAATAGTAGCAAGTATTTAAAAAAAAAAACAAAACAAAAAAAAATGGGTAAATGGGTGGGTAATACCCAGCGGGTAATACCCAATGGGTACAAATGCCACCCTTAAGTGTAGAGAGCGAAGACGGAGTCGTCTTTGAACTTGATCCAGAGCCGACGATGCAGGAAATCGACGATGCAGGAAATCGAAGATGCAGAGAAGACGTTCGATGAAATTACCGAGAGAGAGAGACTGGTCCTGAGCTCAAGATGAAACTACCGAGAGAGAGAGAGAGAGAGAGAGACTGGTCCTTGAGAACTTGAGCGGGAAATAGATGTGGTTTTGGCGCCAGAACGGTGAAGACGAAGTGAGCTCGACGAAGTGAGAGAACGGTGAGCACTTGAAGAAAAATGCAGATCCCTCTTTTTGTTTTTCTTTTTTTAATAAGAAAAATGTAATATACTTCTATAAAAAAAAAATTGATTCTCATTTACGACATGCTTGAAATGTATGTCGTAAAAGACAAGTGAAAAAACTCATTTACAAAAAAATTTGATTCTCATTTACTACATGCTTGAAATGTATGTCGTAAAAGACAAGTGAAAAAACTCATTTACGACATGCTTGAAATGTATGTCGTAAAAGACAAGTGAAAAAACTCATTTACAAAAAAATTTGATTCTCATTTACGACATGCTTGAAATGTATGTCGTAAAAGACAAGTGAAAAAACTCATTTACGACATGCTTGAAATGTATGTCGTAAAAGACAAGTGAAAAAACTCATTTACAAAAAAATTTGATTCTCATTTACGACATGCTTGAAATGTATGTCGTAAAAGACTAGTGAAGAAACTCATTTACGGCACACATATTGTGCACGCCGTTAATAGATAACTAAATTTACGGCACACATAAAATGCACGCCGTGAATGACCCGAATAAAGACATTCTGACGGCACACATGAGATGTGCGCCGTAAATGACAGTCTTTTACGGCGCACGTCAAATGTGCGCCGTAAAATGTGTGCCGTAAAAGACTGATTTTGTTGTAGTGCACAAAACTACCTTACCTTTGTTTAGCCATTTTTCAAGCATTTCTAGCCTATTTACCAGATTTTTCATAAACTTTCCCAACAACATGAAAAAAAAAATATCAGTCCTTATTTGTGTCAATACCATGTCTAAATCAACTCAGTATACTCAAACTCAAAGCTATCCTTTTTCTGCACAAGTAATTTCAAGCATCATGCAAGAATACTTGGGGGCTTTGCTTAATGAATTTCAAAAAAACATGCTGTGATTTAACCATGGCTCCTTCCATTTCATAGCAGTGCTCTATGCTTCAAAAAAAAAAATCATGCTCTTATTCCATGGTAGGATGACAGTTTTCTTCAAACTATCTATGTTTTTGCTGTCACAACACAGCCAGATACAGTCAAGCAAAACAGCAACAAAGTTCAAAGTGATGCGAACAAGCTTATGGCCGTAAGCACAAGCCCCTCACACTTCTCAAGCGATATTCATTGCCGGAGAACATGCAAGCAAAAGTTAAATCTTGTACTTTTAATCAGGCTACTGCACTTGGGGGCTGATGAGTTGGTTTATGTTGATTACCTTAACAGCAGCTCATCCATCCTGAACTTTTGAGCCTCATATTCATGCATCAAGCTGATCCATCTGAAAGCAAATATATTCAAATCAGGCAAAATCATTCCCTTTACATACCATTACCAGCACCAAATTACATTGATATCCAAATCTTGACAACACCTCAAGCAAATCCACTCTCCACAATTAGTCATACCATTTCAATTTATTGTATAACTCAAGCGTACTGATTTAAAATAGAATCAATACATCAAGCATAGGCACTCTTATAATCAGGCTTCTACCATATCTATTGCGTCATTCAAGAACACTTTTCCAGATCCATACGCCAAACCAACCAGCAACAAACAAGTTTGAAGAAAAGAAGAACTACTATATTATTGACGGATCTCATGCATATTCGTATCAGGCACACACATTCAAAATTTACAATCTTATTTTGAAAATAAAGTCTTTCAAGCATATAGAAGAAGTGAAAAGAAACTTCAAGCGCAACATTCATTCTGTTAAAAAAAAAAAAAAATTCATGCATGAAGACGGGAGCAACCAAGCAAAATGGATTGAGCATCATGTAACTCAAGCAATGTCCCAAGAAATTTAAGTTGTTCAAGGTGCTCAAATGCCCTGACAACTTCAAGAGAAAAAGAAAGTTCATTGCTGGAACAAAGCCAAGACTGTAACGTTGCTTATTCATGATCAAGTTGCTAGTAAATCATGCAAGTCACCACTCACCGCCATGCTAAAAGGAGCTCGGAAAAAAAAAGAACAAGCCATTATAACTCAAATATTCTAAGCTGTTCTAGTGCCGATATTAAGGTGTTCACTACCTTGCAGGCCCGAAGCTCTGAGATCAACAACTCGACCCATTTTACTGCTGGGAATAAAGATGACGTCCAAATACATCCACGAAGAAACTGAACTTTTAGCATGCTAATCCTATCTGACCACAGAAGAAAAACAATTCAATTCAAAGAATTTGAGCAAGCAAGGTATAATTCAAACTCAAAGATCAACAAGCACTTATTCAAGATTCAAGCTTCCATGTGCTACTGATTTCAGACGATCAAGCATACATGCATACTCTTAAAACCAAACTTTGCACCACAATCCTTTCAATATCTGAGTCTACCCCCTGACTAAAATGCCATCCATTCTTATAATCAGACATCTAATGCCATCCCCTTCATTTTCTTAGATGAAGAAAATAAACACTTCTAACCATTTTTTCATCACCCGTTGTCTTTATTCCCTCTAAGAAAAAATAGCTTATCATCGTAATCAACCAAGCATACACACGAGTCATTAAAGCTGTACTAAAGCAATTCCAACAGAAGTTCATGCAGTGGCTGCAATTCCTACTAAATCCTGATTCAACAATTCCAAGCCATGCCAAGCTAGCGATTATTCAACAAGTGATAGACATGAGAGTATAGTCGGAACATGCTAGCTATATCAAATTAGACCTGAGCTTAAAATATCTATTATGTAACTCAAGCATGAATCACGACCTGCGAGCAAACATGACAGCCTTTATGCATGCATATCTGTGGTATTGTGTCACTGCTGTGTTACATGCAAAAGATTGGTTTTGCTTGAAGTAAGGTATACTTGGGGGCTTCATGATGAAAAGCACAGGCCTATAGTCTATTGATTCATTGGAAAATACAAACTAGAATTTAAGGCTTCCAAGCACGCTACTGCTGGATCAGTTCTAATCACTTTCTACCCATTCAAGGCATCATGACTTTGAAAAGAAAAAAAAAACAAAAAGAGTCAAAGTTCTTATGATGTTCGAATAATCAAAAATTCATCTACACAATGCCAAACTCATGCCCATGCCACTCATACATCATGCCAAGCTCATGCTCATGCCAAGCTCATTGTCAAGCCAAGCGGATCCATGACCAAGAGTAAAAAGGCAATACTTAAACAAGCCTATGCCAAGCAAAAATATTTTTCAAGCATATAAGCATAGAAACACCAATCATGCCAAGCTTCTCTCTAAGGTCGTGCATCCAACAGCGAACTAACAAGCATACAAAGGCAAGTCATTCCAAGCTCGTATCTTGCAAGATCCTATATGCATCGAAAACCAAGTGAGAATCACGCCAAGCCATTACATCCAAGCACATGCTTTCCAACACTAATGCACTCTCATTTGACCATTGAAGAAACTTGAGGAAGTCACAAGCTTATACCATCAGGCACATGCCTACGACGTGCCCAAGCATAATGGTCACTAATTGAATCTATTCAAACCAAAACAAGCAAGGCGGACATCATACAAGCTCATGCTCTTACCAAGCCAAATTCCTTACATGACAGCAAATTAATCAAGACATGTATACCTGGAGAGTCAAGCAAGACAATGCGAAAAACCAAATTGCCAAACGCTGCTGTAAAAGCAACACGAACCACTGCCATGCCATATAATTCAAATCAATAGTTTTTTCCAAACCATTTTGTGATAATCTTACTTCGTTAAACCAACATGCTAACCTATTTTTAACCTTATCCATACCAATTCTAAACAATCTCTTGCTGTTGTGACAACCTCTTATCATGCTAGCTAGACCAAATCTCGATTCTTCTTAAAATGACCAGACGTAGTTTAATAACCAAAAGCACCTTCCTATCAAGCAACAAATACTTCTAACCCTTTAAACAACCATCATGCCAAGCTAATACCTAGAACACCTCATGCATATGTCAATCAGATCATAACCAAGACAGCCATGCCAAGCATACAAACTTCTCTCTTTCAAACGAGTGCGTCCACCAAGTAACCATGTGAGAACCATGCAAAACAACTGAACTCATTCTTTTCAATGCCAATGTGCTCTCCCTTGATATATAACTGAAGTAATCATGCATCTGCTAGCTCAAGCCATCAAAAGCTCATGCCTAGAATATGCCCAAGCATGACTATCATAAGTTCAATAGAAACAAAAGTCAAGCCAAGCAAAGATATTTTTTGTTTTACAATATCAAAGCTAATCAAGCAAGACCATGCCATGCAAACCAACGCAAATTCAAGCCAAGCAAATTACTGATATAAGTGTCAGTACGTAACATGATCAGGCCAAGCTAAGAAAGTTACATATACCAAGCCAAGCAACGCTAAGCTATATCATTCATTTTCACAATTATAGCAGTAAAATAGGAAAGGCTCACAAACGGCTAGCAAAAAAGGGCTCACAAAGGCAGGTTACATCACAATCCCACCAACAAAACAAAGTATGTTATGTGATAACTGCAACAATTAAAACAAGCCACAGCAAAACATGCCATGCAAATTCATGCTATATCACTGTTAACTTCAATTCTTGACAAGCAATATCCATATTCATATACTATCAATCAATCGTTGTGATTATTGAGCAAATTCAAATCCCAACAGCAAGCATAAAGAGTTCACCACCAGAGAAAAGATCGACCGATGTTTCAATTGCATTTAAGAATACAACTTTGAATAATCAAATGCAAGCATATTTCACAAGAAGATTCTTGTATTGATGCTCACCTGGATATCGTGACGACCACAATGCAGCGATTTAGCCCAGTAAGCTAATTCCCAGCAGCTAATCAAAGCAACGACAAAGCTAGCACCACTGCAATAAAGTCAAGGTTGTGTGTGGTTAATGTGTTACCACAACTACCATAAGTCATACAAATCCATAGAGAGCATGCTAAAATAAGTAAGTAAGCCAAAGCCAAGCCACAAAGAAATCCTATACAAATGAAAATCCTACATGAAAGCATTTATTGATCTAGAAGATAACACCAAGCAAGATATAGCAAAAAGAATGTATATGACTCAGATATGCTAGTCAGGCACATGATCATGCAAATCTGTGACAATGAAGGAAAAGCAAGCTAAGCAATTCAAGCAAAAAAAAAAAATTCAGTTACCTTGATCAAGTTAAAGCTCACTTCATTGTTGTGTTCAAAGCTTCCACCGTTTACTGACATCTAGTTTATCATTGGAATTGATACTCTCATATCCTGTGTCATTGGCCTCTACTACTCTACTGCTGAAACAAAAGCTGCCATAATCAATTTTGTGAAGTCAGAGTTCAAGCACAGAGTATCTCATCTGAAGCAAAAAATGTGGAGAAGTCATAAGCGCAAGCATTTACGGTCCAGCAAGCATTATACAAACTTTCACAAGCAATGGTTTCAACATCAGATCCAAATATTGCTACCCATACAAAATTCAGCAACCAAAGTCATACTTTAAGCCTTCATTACTCTACACAAGCATCTATAGCCATACTTTAAGCCTTTATTACTCTACACAAGCATTTACATATCTGGTCTATCACCAAATTTAGTGCCCATTCTTCACATCAAATATTACCATTTAAATGTCCCGTACATGTTTTGATTAAAGGCCGAAAATCTTGAATCCAAGCTGTTAATTTCTCCCTCAAAGCATCACGGAGAAAATCATACCTGATTTTCTAGAAGAAAAATCATTGTTGAGATGGATCTATAAGGTGTAGAGGCAAACAAGAAATCAATGAAATCTGAGCCCAAATATGTTTAAACCCTATATAAGGTGGCAATCACGAGAAATTTCATGCTTAATACATGGCATATTAGCCTAACTCTATGAACAAATATATCATGCCAAGTCCATGCTAATGCCAAGCTTGTGCTCACGCCACTCAAACATCATGCCAAGCACTTGCTCATGCTCAAGCCAAGCAGATACACGACCAAGAGAAACACGCCAATACTTAAACAAGCTTATGCTAAGCAAAAGTAATTGTAAGCATACAAGCATTAGACATACATACACAAGCCATGCCACGCTCCTCTCTTAAGGTCGTGCATCTACCATGGAACATATGAGGGCCATGTCAAGCAATCAAGCTCATTCTTTTTTTTAATAGTGATTCCCTCTCAAAATGCTTAAGATGGCCACAAGCTCAAGCTACCAAAGCACACACCCCAAGCAAAGCTACTACATGCCAAGCTACATGTCCTTCACACTCCAAGCAAGGAACCAAGCAAAACTAAAACCAACATGGTCAATCCAAGCTAACAGGCGCAATTTACATGATGAACTAAACTATATGATACCAAGCTACATCATGTTCCATTGTAATCACAGCAGTAAAAACTCCACACATAATGCCAAAGAAAAGAATCCAAGCTACTCCACGCTCAACCAATCCATAATCACACGCCGAGCAAGGGACTAAGCTAAAAGTGAAACTATTGAATCCACATAGCCCAGCCAAGCTAATAGAAGCAACTTACATGATGAACCAAATAGACTAACAGCAAGCTCCATCATGTTTAATTGCAATTACAGCAATAAAAAGAAAACTCCACGCATAACACAAAGAAGAAATAGTCCAAGCCACTCATGCCGAATCAATCTATTATCACGCATCAAGCAAAGAACTAAGCAAACAAATTAAGGCCATTGAGCCCAAGCTGAGAAGACACAGCCAATAATACCCTGCTGTATCAATCCTGTTAATGCTTAGATCCGTGGAGATCTAATTAACGATAAGTAAAGAGAGGGAGAGGGAGAGATTGACACGAGATGTATAGTGGTTCACCTCCCGCCTTAGCGGGAGACTACGTCCACTTGAATGTGTACTAGTGTGTCGAGCCTTGCGGCCTAACAAGATTACAAGAGATGTAATGGAGTCAATCGTGTTTAAGTGGGAGGAGAGTTCCTTTTATAGGTGAAGGAGTGCTCTTCCTTTACATGGTTTTCGATGTGGGACAAGCAAAGATAACTATTCTAGTGTAGAAAGCCTAGTTTGTGAGGGCAACTTTGCAAGGCCGGAAAGGTGGCTTCCCGGCGGCGGATTTGCGACTTCCGGATACCGTAGCGTAGCTTGAACATAGGGCTACAAGATGCAAGTAGCGGTTGGGCCTCACCATGGCTTGTAGGTGTCCCAAAGAGGGTGTTATTTATGCTTGGTGAGATAGCAAATACTCCATATTGTTGGAGGTATGTACAAATCCCGTAGCTATCAGGGCAGTAAAAGAAAAAATGGGGACGCGTTATGAATGGTAGGAAATACTTACAGGTTGGGTACCTTCCAAAACACGTGGTAGCAAATCAATGCTGATAGCAAAATTGATCACAGCAGTAGCAGGTCAATCACAGCAACGAACCAGTATGGCTAAGGCGACAAGCAATTACAGCAGCAGAATTGATAACGCCAGAAAAAAGCACGCGACATGCAACGGATTAATCACGGCAGCAAATCGGCAATGTCGCTGAGCAATATTTAATCACGTTAGCAAATTGATATTGCGTGAACCAACTTAAGGCTACAATATGAGCAAATGCAGAATCAAGAAGAAGAAAATCACACCGAGCAAAAGAAGATGCAGTCGGCCAAGCTTACCAAGCATAGAAGGAATCGCAAATCGGCTCTACAATGGGCTCGACACACTCGATTTATTCTGTAAAAGAGTAAGGAAGTGGAGATGGAGTCTCTCAAGCCAAAGAAATTTGAAAGGAGAAGAGCCTTCTTTCCTTAGATCGAGGGTCTGACTCTTGAGAAGAAAGGCGTCTTGTGCAAATTAATGAAAATATGGAAGGAAAAGAAGAGAAAAGAAAAAGACTTTACACGCCATTGCCGTTTCCCTAGAAGGAAAGTAACCAAAAAGTATGACTCCTCTCTTCTAACTAGGAGTCCAATGATGACGAGAATCTGTTGTCACGTGAGAAGCTTGATAAGCCATAGTTCGTATCGGTAAGATACGCAAGCCAACAAAAAAAAAAAATTGTTATCACGCAGTAAGTCTCTGGATTTTTGATTATGTAGCCCGAGACACGGTCACGCGACCTACATAATCAAGGGGGCTAATGTTGACACCCAAATTTCCAGCTAACAAGCCCAATTCATGCTTTAAGCCCAACTCATATTTCGAGGCAAATTACACCCGCAAACATCATGCCACGCATGTGGACCCAAGCCACATTCACGCACTTGGGGCTTACAAGAATGGGTGTGGTGTGGAAGGTAACGGATTTGCATGAGGCTCGTTATTAGTTTTAGGCTTGTTGATAATTTTGGACTTGGGACCAAAATTCATGCCCAACAGCCTAACTCTTAATACGGGTAAGTGCAGAAGAAAGAGAGCCCAAAACCCCAAGCCCAAATCCTTTAGAGCCAAACAAAATAGTAAATGCTAAACATAGGATTCTTGATCCTAGCCGCATAACATAATCCCATAATCCCAGCAGAAATCTTGGGATTGCAATCCCAGCAGCAGATTTCACGACAGAAAATCTGCCAAACCTATTCCATAATCTTCTTTAGACAAAACCTGACAGATCAAGAGGCAATACAAAATCCAGTACATGCATTTAACCCAAGCCATCTCTTTACCCAGCAGTAGAGACCTTCCACCGAGATTCCTTTGGCTGCTAGAATTGCATATAAATAGCTACTGCTGTAACCAGGGGGGGAGGAGAATGGGGTATGCTAGCAAGCTCTCTAGCATTCTTCTTCTGCCATGCTTCATCTCTCCCAAATCCACCTTTAGTTTTCCATCCTTTCCAATTCATATCCTACCCAAATCTCTTATTCTATCTACCTAAACCAATATGCCATCACTGCTGAGATCTCTTCTTCTAAAACTCATGTTTTTCTAGCTCCCACGCCACATGCATCTTGCCAAGCCCCTTTTGAAACGATCAAGTCACTGCTGTGCATGTACAAGGAGCTGCCGGGAAGAACACAACAGCAAGCTTCCTAGGATTCTCAGGTCCTTCGAAGTTTGTTGGGGTCTTCGCTAACTCAGATAAAGGGGCAAAGTTTTGGGTCCTTACCCATGAATATCCACTGCCGTACAACTCCGATTAAAAGTGCCCCTACAGGTTTCAGACCATAGCTTTTGGCTTCCCTGAAGGATCCGACCCAGCCAATTTGGGTGGTGGGGACGTTGGGTTTTGGCAATGGGCTTTGGGCCCTTGCCTTTTGGGGCTACGGAGTTTACTGATTTCTTGACAAAAATAGTCTAGGTGAAACACCAGTTTTGCAATATGTAGAATAAGATAATTATCAAATTAAACTAGTACATATCTAAAAACAGATGAAAGCTTTATAAAGCACACCAACCTCAGCTTGAGCTGGCTTTTCGGTTCCTCAGAAAAAAGGTGGTTGGAGAAAAACGGAGCTCTAGTTCATTTTCAGGTTCTGGAAAAATGTTAAGAGAGATATATGATGGCTCGGCGCATTAGATTTAAAGCACTCGATCGAAGGCAGCAAATATAGGGGAAGGAAACTAGCTAGGGTTCATTTTAAACTAATATCTTCCTCTGATTTTTCTTATCAAACAAGTCTTGATCTCTTCTAAGCCAAACACGATTTTGCCGCGCGCACACCATAGGTGCCGGTGCCCTAAGCAAATAATACAAGTAGATCGAGACAGGTATGATGTGAAAGAGTGACTCAAACGAGTTGCAGATGGCAGGTATGATGATCGATCTTAGCTGGTTCTCTATAATTTTCAACTTCGAATTAACTCTCCTCGAAACTCTAGAGCTTTCTTTCACTCTTTCTGATCTCGTTCTACTTTGGAAGTAACTCGATCAATCTCCTGAATCATTTATGCGTGTCTCAAGTTATAACCGACTTATAAGTTATAAGTTGCAGTACGTTAGAATTAATGATCTGATATATATGCATATATGCATACAACAATGTCATCAGCCAGTCTAATGCTATTAAACTTGCTCCAAGTTTGTAATAACAGAACAGATTGCTTTTGCAGTTTTGCTATATATTAAACAAATTCAGTTTGTATTTATTTTACTTGAACTATGAAGACATGAACTGATATCGGCTCACCCTAACATATTTCCCCATTGCAGAAACAATGGGGCCATATAAAGCTGGAAAATGAGCTAAATGGGAAAGAGCGAGTAAAAAGGTTGCGGATCAATGGCAGGTATGATACTCTTTTAGCTGGCTTTTTATTAGTCTCTCCACTGAATACTACTTTCCACACTTCCAAGTTCATCTCAACTATACATACATATACATATATATATATATATATATATATAGAGGGCCCTTCCACTAAGCGATCCCTTTTTTTGGTTTTTCTAGGGATAGGGCATTAGACCAACTTTTCGATCACATATCGGCATCTCAACCGTTCAGCTTTTAGGTCCTAATGTGTAGATCATTTCTGCAAATTTTCAGCGAAATCGGTGATCGTTAAAGTATCAAACTAGATTAAATCAATGGACGAACCAAATCTGTCAAACTTGAACCGTTCATACTTATAATCTTAAATCGATTTTTTGAACGCCTTAACAATAATCAATTTGGCTGAAAATTTGCAGAAGTGATCTACACATTAGGACCTAAAAACTGAACGGTTGAGATGCAAAAATATGATCGGAAAGTTGGTCTAATGCCCTATCCCTAGAAAAGACAAAAAAAAATGGATCCCTCAATAGAAGGGCCCTCATATATATATATATATATATATATATATATATGTATGTATGTATGTATGTATGTATGTATGTATGTATGTATACGGAGCGATTCCAAAGCGGATGTCCACACTGTTGCTAAAGTGCGGACGTCAACGCATCAGCCTCGATCAAGCTTTGACGGCGCGACGCTGCTTGCCGGACGGAGGCCAGGGGTAGGACTGACCGGTTTGCAGTCGGGTGGAGTCGCCGGCAACAAGGTTGCAGCGCTGCCCAGAAAGTTGCAGTTGCAGGTCGAGTCGCTGCCCAAAACCTGCAACCTCGATTGCTGCCCAGAACCATCTGCGATGCCCCCGGCCTCCGTCCGCCAAGCCCCAAGCCTCCTGGAACGCCGCTACTGCGTCACCGTCTGCACTTTAGTGAAGTGTGGACGTCCGCTTCAGAACCAGCCTATATATATATATATATGTTTCTTCTGGACAGAAAAAAAAAAAAAAAAAAAAAAACCAGAAAACTCTATAGTCTTCTACAGAGGCAGTAATACTTGAATTTCAAATTGAAGGCAGAGAAACAAAGAAGATAATTATTGTGCTCCATATATGTATTTTAAGTACTACAGAAATAATATAGACTTTTAGATCAGGTGACTGGATCACGTATCCTTACACTTATCGATCTTTATCTGCAATTCAGCATTACATATGATTATGTTTTGTTATAGGGGAATTTGATTCTACACCCAAATTCAGACACCCCTTTTAGAATAAACCCATCCATAATAATGTTTTAATATACACCTAAACCAATTAATTAGGCTTATTCAAAATAAAAAAAACCTATTAAATAGGATAAATATTAAAACCCAATGTTGTTAAAAATTACTAAATCTGCCACTATCAAATTCCCCATTCACCATTAATATTAAAATCCAGTCTTGCTGCCGATGGAATTACTCAACCCTTGATTCCAACAATTGAAAACTCTCCTCTGGGTTGGAGGTTATGTAATGTCCACATTCAAAAGCCTAATCTCTACATTCAAAGCCGGTATCAATATCTCCACAATCATGCAATTATGTTTTTGATTTCAAATTGTGATTGTGATATAAATGGATCACACAATCAGAGGTTGGTGGGTTGCCTTTGTTCAACTGCATATTCCATTGATCCAATTGGCACGGTTGATGAGCATTGTGTTTGCTACCTATTCAATAGGTGTGTGTCTTCCTAACGAAGATGTATTTGTTTTGTGATTTTTTAGGGTTTATGCTATTGAATAGGTATAATAGATTCTACAAGTTCTTGATTACATGTTTCTTTTTCCTCTTATTGTTTCTCAATAGATTCTACAAGTTCTTGATGGCTAAAGAATACTCCCACCTAGAGTTTAGGTGCGACCTTCTCCACAATCATGCGATTATGTTTTTGATTTCAAATTGTGATTGTGATATAAATGGATCGCACAATCAGAGGTTGGTGGGTTGCCTTTGTTCAACTACATATCCCTTTATTCCGATTGGCACGGTTGATGAGCATTGTGTTTGCTACTATTCAATAGATGTGTGTCTTCCTGACGAAGAGGTATTTGTTTTGTGATTTTTCAAGGTTTATGCTATTGAATAGGTATAATAGACTCTACAAGTTCTTGGTTGCATGTTTCTTTTTCTTCTTATTGTTTCTCAATAGATTCTACAAGTTCTTGATGGCTAAAGAATACTCCCACCTAGAGTTTAGGTGCTATCTAATAATAGGAATATCTCCACACAAAAAATGTTTAATCACGTTGAGAAATCTACGAAATCTACTAGGAATATCTACACAAACATATCTACTAAAAATTAGCAAATATAAAGATCTGAAAGGAAGAGATATACAATAATTAAGGCAATTAATCTTTTTAAATAAGGAATATCTACACAAACATATCTCCTAAAATATGGCATCAGTTATATACTATAATTAAGACGATTAATCACGTTGAGATATCTAATAATAGAAATATCTACACTAACATATCTACAAAAAATGGCAAATATATAGATCAAATCAGAAAAGAAGAGATATACAATAATTAAGGCAATTAATCGTTTTTAAATAAGGGAAAAATAACTTGATTGTATTAAATTCTAATTTGTGTTTATAACTGATGCCATATTTAAATTAAAAAAAAAAAAACTATATTTGAGGAATATTTTCCTTATTCAATCAGAAGGGTAAAATAGTCAAACTAAAAAAACGTGAAAAAACTTAATTATAGACTTAAAACCTATAAGGAAGGTTTAATTATTATTTTTTTTGAAGAAAGACGTCAAACTTTATTAGCTAAGAGTAATTAGAGCATACAATGTGAGGCAACAAACCCCCTGACCTCTATAGGAATAGAGCCAGACCAAGAAACATTAACTTGACTAAAAAGAGCTAGTCTAGCAAGCTTATCTGCTGCAGAATTGGACTCCCTATAAACATGGGAGAATGAAGAGCCAGGTAGCTGGTTTAAAAAGAACACAGAGTCATCAATTATCCGCCCCCAAATAGATGTGTCCTCCTCGTTAGCCATTATAGCTTGGATGACCTGCAGACAATCCCCTTCAAAACTAATAGGAGCAAGCTGCAATTGCACAGCCAAAGCACAAGCTGCTCTAGCGGCCAAGGCTTCAATTTCAACCGGTGAAGAAACAGAAGCAACATGCATACAAACCCCTCCAACGATGTCACCAATATAGTCTCTCACCACCACACCAATACCACCTGTTCGTGAGAGACCATTGAAAGCACCATCAAAGTTTGCTTTCAACCAACCAACTGATGGTGCCTTCCACAGAACCTGAACTCTCCCCGCCCTCAAAGATGACGAGACCGAGCTACCAACTTGTTGGAAAAGTTGATAATTATGGGACGCCTGGAATGCAACTTGTTGCATGCCCATAGCCTTTCCATTCCACACCCTCCTATTACGCTCTTTCCAGATCATCCATAAAGTGAAAAGAAGTAGAGCAAAATCATCCTTTGCTAGGATTTCAGAACATGCAAGTAGCCAATCCATGAGGGAAGCAATATCAGAAGCTAGATGCAGAATGGGAGTAAAAACCTGGAAGGAGATCAGGACCGACTGCACGAAAGGACAATCCCTTTGGGCATGTGTAAGAGACTCATTCTCACTATTACAGAGCATACAACCATCTTGTAGATAAACGTGACGAGAAAACAGTTGAGAGACAGTTGGTAGAATTCCCGAACATGCCTTCTAAATATGCACCTTAACTTTACCTGGAACCTTAGCAAGCCAAATATTCTTCCAAAAAGAAGTGGTGAGATCTGAAGTAGTAGCACCCAACACAGAATCATGTACTAGCTCATAAGCTAATTTGTATGCAGTTTTGGTGGTGAACCTCCCCTTAACATCATAGTGCCAAACCAACCTATCTTGGACTTGTCTAATGCTAAGTGGAATGGAAAAGATGAGAGCAGCATCATCCGGATCAAACTGAGCCATAATTAGGTCATGATCCCATGCACCAGAGGGAAGAATGAGTTCATGAACCCATTCAGGAGCATCAGGACTACGGTAAAAAGGCCTAAAAGAACAAGGCCTAGGTAACCAGGGAGAATCCCATATATGAATTGATCTTCCATTACCAACCTGCCACCGAACACCCCTTCGCAAAACCTTCAAGGCCTCAAAAATTCCTCTCCAACACGCTGAAGGGGATGATGTCAACTCAGCATCCCACAAGACACCATTAGGATAATACTTAGCTCTATACAAGCGAGCGATCAGAGAGTGTGGATTACGTAGCAACCTCCACCCTTGCTTGGACAACAAAGCTAGATTATGAGCATGCAAATCACGAAAACCCATCCCACCATTCTCTTTAGGTTGACAAAGCTTGTCCCAAGAGAGCCAATGAATCTTTTGATTGCCGCCTTTACTACCCCACCAGAACTTGGCACACCTCTGATGAAGAGTATCACAAAACGACTTGGGTAACAAGAAACAGCTCATGGCATAAGTAGGCAAAGACTGAGCGACAACTCTGATAAGCAAATCCTTCCCTGCACCACTGAGAAGTTTCCCTTGCCAACCCTCAAGTTTCTTACTAAGACGCTCAGTAATATAAGCAAAGGTTTCAGTTTTCCGTCTACCCACGTACGTCGGTAGTCCGAGATACTTTTCATGTTTCGCAACAATTTCCACTCCAAGGAAGTCTGCCAGTAACATCTTAGATTCTTCTCTAACATTCTTACTGAACACAATACTAGATTTCGAGAAATTAATTTTCTGACCAGAAGCACCTTCATACTCATTCAAGATAGAACGAATATGTTGACACTCCTCTATAGTAGCCCTCCCAAACAACAGGCTGTCATCCGCAAAGAGTAAATGATGAATACCAGGAGCACCAGAACAAATAGAAATACCAGACAACTGACCTTGTTGAACCTTCCTATCCAGTAACGCTGAAAATCCTTCAGCACAGAGAACGAACAAATAAGGAGATAGAGGATCTCCCTGTCGAAGACCCCTAGAAGGTCTCACATAACCACGGGGTTGGCCATTGACCAAGAAGGAATAACGAACTGTAGTAACACACTGCATAATCATCTGCACCCAAGTCTCCTCAAAACCCAGCCTCAACAGAACAGCTTCTAAGAAGCACCACTCCATGCGATCATAAGCCTTACTTATATCCAACTTCAGGGACATAACTCCTTCCCCAGAACGATGATTATGAATGAAGTGGGACACTTCATTAGCCACCAACGTATTATCAGAAATCACTCTCCCTGGAATAAACGCACTCTGAAAAGGTGAAACAATCTCTGACATAATACGTTTCAACCTGTTAGTCACCACCTTAGCACAAATCTTGTAAATCACATTACATAGAGCTATTGGCCTCAAATCAGACATCTTATCAGGAGACTTCACTTTAGGAATCAAACACACATGCGTATAGTTAATTTCACCCAACATCTGACCTGAATGTAGGAAATTCTGCACAGCACTAACCACATCAGCACCTATAATATTCCAATATTTTTGGAAAAATAGTGGGGGCATACCATCAGGTCCAGGAGCTTTGGTGGGATGCATTTGGAATAAAGCCGAACGAATTTCACCCTCAGTGTAAGGAGCAGAAAGCTCGAGGTTCATCTGGGAGGTCACTTTTGGTTGAATACTGTCAACCACAGCCATCATGTGAACATGATCCATATCTCCTGCTGTAAACATTGCCGAAAAGTAATCTACAACCACAGTTTCTATACCCTGCTCCGAGGTCTGCCAAACGCCATCTGCATCAAACAAACCCAGCAGCCTGTTTTTGGCACGCCTGTTCGACGCCTTCCGATGAAAGTATTTTGTATTCCTATCACCTTCAGACAACCACAGAACCTTAGCCCTTTGCTGCCAATATTTGTGATCCTCATCCAAAAGTACCTCCAATCGGTTGGACAACTCCACGCTTTCCTGTTGAGAAACTGGGGTTAATGGTAAAGTAAGCAACTCCTGCAGCCTACTGCGCAACAAATTAATCTCTCTATCTCTGTTGCCAAATGTCGTTCTCTGCCAGTTATTGAGAGAGAGACGAGTACTACGAATCTTCTGCACCACTTGAAACATAGGTCTACCGTCACTAGAAAAGCTCCACCCATCATCAACAATACCCTCGCAGGCCTCATGACTCACCCAAAAACTTTCAAATCTGAAACGAGGATGTCTACGAGCAGCATTCTGCATGGTGCAACTTACTTCCAACAAAATGGGAACGTGGTCACCATGAATAGGTTCAAGATTGAGAACCCTAGAGGCTGGAAAAACGTCTAACCACGAGGCAGACGCAAACGCTCTGTCCAGTCTACACCTCACGCCTCCACCTTCCCAAGTAAAAAGAGAGCCCCGAAACCCTAAATCAAATAAATCAGAGTGCGATAATGCATCCCTAAACGGTTGCATCTGCGATTCCCTCCGAGGTACACCACCAGACTTCTCGCCGGCATGGAGCAATTCATTGAAGTCCCCCAGGACAACCCATGGCAGCGACGTCTCCTCCCCCAGTTGACGAAGCAGCGACCAAGTAACATGACGCATCGCTGTGGTTGGGTGTCCATAAAACCCAGTCAACCTCCAGTTCAACATCGAACCATTAGATGGGTACACTTCCACATCCACATGATACGCTGACTTAGACCGGAACCGAACATCCAGCCCGTCCTCCCAAAACAATGCAAGCCCTCCAGACTGACCAGAACTGAAGACTGCCTCACAATTAAGATACCCAATCTGCAGACGCAAATTAGCCATATACTCCTTATCAGAAACCTTCGTTTCACTAAGAAAGATGAAAGAAGGACGATGCTTCTGGATTAGCTTCCGAAGCGCTTGAACCGTGGTATTGTTGCAGATTCCACGACAATTCCACGCTAAAACCTTCATGATTGAAGGACTGGGGTTGCAGAGAACAAACCCTAGGATATCAAACCCTAGCAGAGCGTCAAGGAAGGTTTAATTATGTGAATGAGTGTAGATTAAAAGAAAATATAGGAATGAGTTTTTCTTAATAAGAGCTTCAGTTTTTGGGTATGCATTAATTCTATATCATGTAATATCATTTGGTGACTAAAATTTGGGAAAAGGTCTGGTAACTAGTGCTGTTGTGCCATAGGAAATTACTCAGTTCGGCAAATCCACGGATTGCCTATATCTATTTGTTTACCATGACTAGTTTTTACTATTTTAAGAATTAATCAAGAGTACCACAGGTCATAATTGTTACTGTTCTTCTTCTCAAAATCTGTCTCTCACTTTCTCACTCATTACGCTTTTGAAAAAGAAAATTTTAATTGTCCCCTTTGAATTTTTTTCTGAATTTCGTAGATGTCTCCTTGTCTATTTCATTTTTGTCGTCCATATGTTTCTAACCACCATTCAAATCAAACCCACAGATATAAAGAAAAGATTGTGGCACTGCCATATTTCGAACAGACAATTTGTTCTCATTTCATTTAATGTTATAACAAGACCTGTACATTGAAAAAAGGTTATATCATATGCTGTAATCTTTTACCACTATCAACCATTCCAATGTAATAACAATATCTGATTGGTTTATCAATTTGAGATTGTACTGAGTACTGGGGCTTAATTTACAACCAGTACGCTAACCACATGTTGACTCACCTTGACATTTTACCCTGCAGAAACGGTTGCAGTTGTTTCCAGCGTCTTCGGCTGTCTAACTGTAGTTGTAACTCTGGTATCACCCTGTTTACGTGATCCCCTATCAGAAGAATACAACATTTTCAGGAAAAGAAAAGAAAACCTTGCTACTTTACAAAGTGAAATTCAAAACCTGGAACAGCAAATTAGTGAAGTGGAACGACAATCCAAGGAGAAGGTGGTGAGCAGGTCTTTAAAAGTATCCGACTGGTTGGACCAAAGTCACATGAAACGCGGAACGTTGCGGTACGGGTATGCGGTACGCTAAGATATATTAGATAATTTTAATTAAAATAAATTACATATAATAAATAAAATTATGGAAAAATAATAAATAGAATCCTAAAGGACTTTTATTTTACCTAAACACCCCTTATTAATATACTATGAAAACCACATTACTTATGGAGGATAAACAAGTCAATTAACAAATAACAGAAAATAAATAATAAAGAAAGCTGCTTTTATTTTTTTTAGATAATCTTGGATCAGATTGGGATGTTCACGGTCAAGTCATTATCCTCTAAGAAAGTGCTAAGAAATCCGGGTCTTCTGCCTCCTCGCCATCCTCCTCCCTCTTCTGACCGGCGGATGTGGATTTCTTTGTGGGCTATTTTGAGCCAGTGTCGTCCTTTACCTAGTTGGTATTTCTTTGTGAATAGCAGACAGTCCCCATAGATGCGAACTTGTGTGAGTGAAAGAGGCAGATGATCCTCTTGTTCTCCAATAATAGATGCTAGCTTTGGGCACTCAATAATGGTAAGGGATCCAAGAGAGGTGAGTGATTGAAAAGAACAGTAGGCGCTTCAGATTTGGGAAGTCGCCGGCGAAAACTACCGGCTCATCATCGCCGTTAGGGATCGCTATGTTTGGCGATCCGGATCGCGAACGACCCGCGATTGGGTTCGGGCGATCCGGAACGCGGGTCGCCGGCAGGTACAGCGTTTCCGGTGACTTTGGGTTGGACAAGGCACGAAAATTTATCAAGGATGTTGCTGACTCAAATTTTGATGACAGACTACTTGAGAATTGCTTTGGTCTACCCTACTGTAGGTCACAGTATAATGCTGGAAAAGAAATTGCAGAATGTTTAAGGAAAAGAGATTCGAGAGAGAATGTAGAGAGAATTGTGATACATATTATTGAGAATAGGAGCCCTATATATAGGGATTACAAGTACATGTTCTAATGTTACAAGGAATACTAATTCTAATAGGATTAGGAATTCTAGAACCTTCTCTCCTATTACTACTCCTAGTTTGATTAGGCACACTAATAGCTGATTTCCTTCAACACTCCCCCTTGTGCCGCTCAAACTTGGTGGTGACGCTTCATCCGTTGCCTCGTTAAAAACCTTGCTCGAGTGAAAAACCCTATGGGACAAAAACATGCTCGAGGAGGAGAAAAAGAATACAACACGTCCTCTACTCTTCGAGATCAAACATGTAGACATCATAACTCCCCCTGATGTCGATATCTCCCCCTGATTGCTACAATCATGGGAGTTCGGATAACTTTCTCAATCCGATGCTCTTCACATGTTTCTCAAAGGTGGATTTAGGTAACGACTTAGTGAATAAGTCCGCTACATTATCCTCTGATCGGATTTGATTCACTTCAATCTTTGGAAGTGATTGTTGTTGCTGATTATAGAAGAACTTAGGCGATATGTGCTTGGTGTTGTCGCCCTTGATGAAACCTAACTTCATTTGTTCAATACAAGCTGCATTATCCTCATAAATGCATGTAGGTTCATCCGTGGTAGACTTCAAACCACAACTTCCTTGAATATGTCTAATTACAGACCTTAGCCATATGCATTCACGCACAGCTTCATGTAGAGCAATAATCTCTGCATGATTTGAGGAAGTAGCAACAAGGGTCTGTTTTGTAGACCTCCAAGATATCGCAGTGCTTCCCATGGTAAAGACATAACCCATTTGGGAGCGACCTTTATAAGGGTCAGAGAGGTACCCTGCATCAGCAAAACCCATCAAAACATCATTGTCGTTTTGATGGAGGGGGATAGGGTGAGGTCGGCCACCCTTGGTGGTGGTGGCGGCGTTGGCGGCAATATGGCCGGCCACCTTGTCATGGTGGACGGTGGCTCCATGCCTAATGGGGTCCAATCCCATTCTTCCGTCATTCCTCTTCTCTCTGTAGGGATAAAATAGGCCCATATCAATCGTACCTCTTAGGTATCGAAAGATTGTCTTTACACCAATCCAATGGCGGCGTGTTGGCGCAGAGCTATGTCTAGCTAACAAGTTCACTGCAAATGAGATATCCGGTCTTGTGCATTGAGCTAAGTACAATAATGCGCCTATTGCACTTAAATAGGGCACTTCGGCCTCTAATGGTTCTTCGTCCTCATCCTTTGGACGAAACGGATCTTTTCCGGGCTTAAGACTACGACCAATCATGGGAGTACTCACAGGCTTTGCTTTATCTTCATTAAAGCGCCTTAGGATTTTCTGAGTGTATGCAGACTGATGGATCAAAATTCCATCACTACGGTGCTCGAGTTCTAAACCGAGACAAAACCGTGTTTTCCCAATATCTTTCATCTCAAATTCGGATTTCAAATTTTTAGCAGTTTCCTTTAACTCATCTAGAGTTCCAATTAGGTTCATGTCATCGACATAAACTGCTACGATTGCAAATTCGGAACTTGTTCTTTTAATGAACACACATGGACATATTTCATTATTAATATATCCCTTCCCAATCAAGTAGTCACTTAGACGGTTATACCACATCCGTCCGGATTGTTTTAATCCATATAGTGAGCATTTTAATCTAATTGAAAACGCGCTCCATATCTGGAACCTTCATATATATCTCTGAATCTAGATCCCCATAGAGATATGCTGTAACCACATCCATAAGCTGCATGTCAAGTTTTTTGGAAACTACAAAACTGACAAGGTAGCGGAACGTTATAACGTCCATTACGGGAGAATATGTCTCCTCGTAGTCGATTCCAGGGCGTTGTGAGAAACCTTGTGCCACGAGGCGGGCTTTATATCTAACCACCTCATTTTTCTCATTACGCTTTCTAACAAAGACCCATTTATGGCCAACAGGTTTTACATCTGGGGGTGTCTGCGTTATAGGCCCAAATACCTGTCTCTTTGCTAGTGAATCCAATTCAGCCTGGATCACATCTTTCCATTTAGGCCAATCCGCTCTTCGTTGACATTCTTCGACAGAGCGAGGTTCGATATCATCATATTCTATGATTCCTTTTGCAACATGATATGCAAATGCATCATCAATTGCCATAGAATTTCTATCCATCATCTCATGTACACTAGTGTAATTCATGGAGATCTATTCTCTGGAATTGGTTCTGACATTGGAGCGTCCCCCAATGATGTCTCTTGGACATAACCATAATCCGGAATATTCTCATGAGATGGATTATTTACATCGATGATTAATGGATTATTTTGTGTCAAACTCGCTTTCTTTCTTGGGCGAGAATCTATCGAACCTATGGGCCTCCCGCGCTTCCTGGCAGGAGCTGTAGGCCTAGCCACAACGTCACCAAGGGTGGGGACGTTGGCGCCATACTCATGTATTCTTGAGGTGGCGTCATGTCCTCTAATTTTAGGGACATCAATCCTTGCAGGCACGTTTGCAGCATGTATATGTGATCTTGTCACTTTAGCGATATCAGAAAACTCATCAGGCATCGATTCTGCTACGTTCTAAAGATCGAGAATTCTCCGCACTTCAATTTCGGACTGTGCGGTTCGGGGATCAAGATGAGACAGAGTGGGGACAGACCACGACAATTCCTGTCGTTCCTGTTGAACATTGATGTTCTTATCTCCCCCTAACGACCGGAAGACTGTCTCATCGAAGTAACAATCCGCAAATCTAGCGGTAAAGAGATCGCCTGTCAAGGGTTCTAAATAGCGGACAATAGTTGGAGAATCATATCCAACATAAACGCCTAATCGTCGTTAAAGACCCATTTTGGTGCGCTGTGGCGGCGCAATTGGCACATAAATTGCACACCCAAATATGCGTAAGTGTGAGACATTAGGCTTATACCCAGTCACCATCTGGGACGCAGAAAAGGGTTGAGTGGCAGTGGGCCTCAAACTAATAAGCACAGCTGCATGCAATAATGCATAGCCCCAAGCAGAAATAGGGAGATTGGTGCGCATTACCAATGCCCTAGCGACCATTTGTAGGCATTTAATGGCGGCTTCTGCGAGACCATTTTGAGTGTAAAAATGAGGAACTGGATGTTCAACTTCAATCCCAATGGACATGCAATAATCATCAAAAGTTTTTGATGTAAACTCCCCAGCATTGTCTAACCTTATAGACTTAATAGGATGATCAGGGTGGTGAGCCCGTAGCTTAATAATATGGGCTAGGAGTTTAGCAAATGCAGCGTTCCTAGTGGACAATAGCATGACATGTGACCAGCGTGTCGATGCATCAACCAACACCATAAAATATCTAAATGGTCCTCATGGTGGTTGAATAGGTTCACAAATATCACCTTGGATTCATTGTAAGAATGGTATATTTTCTTTAGTGTCATTTGCATAGGATGGTCTCGATCCTAATTTTGCTAAAGAGCAGGCTTTGCAGAACGAATGATGGACTTTAGACAAAACCAATGAGGATTTTGGTTGAGCCACAAAGTCACAATTGACTTTAGAAGTAGAGATTGGAGTCAGGGGAGCAGAGGTGGCGTCAAAGCCACCCTTGGGCCGCAGGGGGATGGCGGCGCCGGCCTGTGGTGACTTGAAGGGGAAAGGCGCCGTGAGGCGCAGGTGCTCCTCCTTGATCCGAATTTCGAGTTTTACTACTTCTCGTTCTGAAAAATGGATGTCCGTGTGAAGTCTTTAATATACGAATCATCATATCACGACCTGGGTGTCCCAAACGGTCATGCCAAAGCCTATATGTGTCGGAATCCCATAAATCATCTCTCATAACATGATTGGATTCAATTATTCAAATAGTGGTTGCATACAACCCACTAGATCGACACATAAGTTTCTCTAAGACTCTTTTATATCCGTAGTCATTAGAGGTGATGCAAAGGAACTCTTGTCCATTCTCACAATGCGTTTCCGCATGAAAACCATTGGCTCTTATATCTTTAAAACTCAATAGGGTTCTTCCTGCCCTAGGAGCATAAAGAGCTTCGGTGACATTTAAAATTGTGCCATTTGGAAACATAAATTGGGCTGGTCCTCTACCATGAATCAATTGAGATGATCCAGCCATCGTAGTCACGGAAGATCGGGATGGCGTCATCCATAGAAATAGTTGCCTATTTCGAAGGATGGTATGTGTAGTTGCACTATCCACGAGGCATTCTAGCTCTCCGGGAAACATACTGAAAAATAATAAAGTTCGAAATTAAAATATGTCCAAGACATTTAATTAAAATAAATCGAGACTTTATTAATAATAGTCAATGATTACATCAAAGTTTCGTGACCATAATCTAATCCAAAAATAAAATCAAAGTCGTAGACAAATCGTAGTCACTCTATCCGTTTGGTAACTCCAATCAAATATGACCAGGGAAGTAGAGAGAGATGTCGGTGGAGCAAAACTCTCTTAAGTACCACTAATCTCAATTACTTTCCTAGACATCATATTTAATTCGATGCGCCACATAAGATAGAATTAATACAAAATGTCATTTATTGACTAAGGCATATTGCCATTACATAATTCTTGGAAATAAAACTAAGGACTATAATTAATCAAAATCTGCAGCATCCTTGTGCAATTCTTTGTCAGATTTGAAGTCCGCTATGGTGAGATTGACGTTGGCATCATCACCATCTTCTTCTTCTTCGGCAAGATAGGCTTCATGCTCTCTAAAGTCTCTATATGCCTTGTAATGCGTAGCTAATTGTTTGCTTGCATTGCATTGCTTGAACCAATGCTCACTTGATCCACATCGATGACACATGTCATTGTGATTTCCTCCCCTTAATTGAGGTGCATTATTTGCACTTGGGTAGCGTCCCCTAGAGGGGTTGGCGCCATTCCCACGGCCTTGGGTGGCTCCTCCACGTCCTGGAGCCCCTCGACTGATAGGAGCATTTTAATGTGGTATTTTAATAGTTAATTCCTCACATTTTGCTTAGTTAATTCCTTAACGAATCGATTTTTAACTCAATTTCTATTTTCTTAGGTACATTGGAGTAAATGATGGTGAAATGAGCATTAGGTCCACACTTACCTATAAATGGTGGAGAAAAATGGAAATGTACTAAAATGTCAATTTTACACATTTTCCTACTCCGGCTAGGAGAAACCAAGCCAAGCAAGGAAGAAGGAGCGGCCGCCGGACCAAATGAACTTCAAATGAGCTGAAACTTTCCAGATCCATTCTAGACAGCCCAAGGATCATTTCTTATGAAGAGTGCAAGAACTTTTGTTGAGTGGAAGGCCTTCAAACAATCAGCCCAATTTTCTACAGAAGCAAAACTGGAAAACTGGACATGTAAGAGGTCCAGCAGCATTTTCGGCCCAACCACATGGAATAAAAATCTGAAATTTTACCAGGGTGATCTACACTCATAATGAAACATTTTTTATGAAGAGGTCATAGTGAAATTGGGAATGCTTGTTGGAGAAATAATTGAAGGAATAAAGGGGCAGAAACTGATCTAAAAAACAGCTCAACATCACATGTTCATGTTTCCTACCCACATGAAGAAAGCTAGATGCTTTTCTCTTTTTCCTTGGATATATTTTTCTGCTCCAATAGATCATCATCACTTCCATACTTCTGCACATTCATGCCTTGCTTTCATTTCATCATTACTCCATCTTTTCCATATTTTACAAACCACTTTCATTATTTTTCTTCCATTTATCATTTCACTCTTCTTTTTCTTCCCTATATAAACACCTTCTCCTCTCACTCTAAAAAAGAATTCCTTCATCCATTCCATCTTCTTTGTCTCTCCATTTCCTTTCCATTTTCCCATACATTCCTTCATCCATTTCATCTTCTTTGTCTCTCCATTTCCTTTCCATTTTCCCACACATTCCTTCATCCATTTCATCTTCTTTGTCTCTCCATTTCCATTCCATTTTTCTCTCCATTCTCTAGTTGCAAAATTCTGCGTTTTCAAGTAAGAAGAAGAAGAAGAAGAAGGAGCCGGGAATATCATATCCTCCATCGTCCACCTTGAAGGCTTGCTTCCAAGATTCAAGATTTCAACGTTTCAAGCACTCCATCTCCATCTCCAACTCACGGTGTAATTCATTCTTTTTCCTTATTTAATTTCGTAGGAATTTGTTTCTAGTTAACAATAACATTAAGGGCAAAGTTTAAGCCCAATTTCTATGTTTGAATAAAAATTGTGATTTCTTTATGTTGATTTTTATGTTGCTTATGTGAGATTGCTTAATTGATTTTGGATTATGGAAAACTTTTATATGTATGTGTTCTTTGATGGCCAACTTAGGATATATGCATGTAATTGGTGCTAGATTTAAGTAGTAAAGGCTTTGGACAAAAGTCGAAATCAATTAAGGAGGATTGCAAATAGATGGACTTTTTCATACTAGGTTGTGCACTTTGGTTGACATCCTTTCTTTGTTCTTCATGCATTGAATGTGTTCTTGATTAGCTAGTTTTCTAGACTATGATTGCATGTTCAATAGGTTTAATTTAGGTGCTTTCACTTAGATTAAATATTCAAGGAAAGTAAAATATGGGAAATCATTTGCTTCGAATGTTTCACATGGTCAACTTATTTCTCATGACATAGATAATCAACTATAGGAATTGTAATTGGATTTCATTCATATGATTGTAGTTTTGATCTTTGTTTCTTGTGTTCCACCATTGTATATGTGTTTTTACACTTTCTTTATTTCATTTAATTTTAATTCCAATTCTATAATCTCAAAACCCCCCTTTTTATATTAACTTGTATATATTTTTATTCTTTATTTTATTTTTGTACATAATACTTTTTACTTTATTATTTTAATTCTTTATTTATTTGTTTTTGACAATGACAGGTGTACCCTCAATCCCCGGAATAGAACGATCCCTATTTGCTTATACTACTAACGATGTTTTCAGGGTTAAATTATGCGCTTGCTTTGAGCGTATCAATTTTTGGCGCCGTTGCCGGGGAATTGAAAAATCACTTGTTTTTGTTTTTAATTATTGTATATAAACTGTTTGATACTTAGTTTAAATTAACTAGGTTGTTTTTTTTATTGTTGAATACGAGTTTTAATTGTAAGTTGTAAATTAAAGAAGGAATAGGTGAAGTCGTGTTTATTAATATTGGCCTAAACCCCTTATTGGTACCTAGTTCAGGTCCCTTAAGGTTGAGGGCGGCCTTTATTAACATTCATTGAACTGTCTAACACACTTAGGACCTTTTACATCCTAGTAAGAATATCCTATGTGAGATGGTGTCTAGGAAGGGGACAACGTTCATGACGGGTTTTTGAATCCAGAAGTGCTTATAAATGGGCTTAGCTCATGCCAAAATGGATTTTTCCTCTCGTGTTCACCCTCCCCTACCTGGCCATTTCAGTAAGGTTGCCCAACGGATGTAGGAGGGACTTTGTGTCTAGACGACTATACTTGGGCCGCACGTCCACTTGATTTACCGCTTGGAATTAGATTTGATATCAATAATGTTTATAACAAAAGAAATACTTGTGCATACTCTTTACGTGTAAATTATTTTGTTGTTTCACACTTTATACTTGTAAAAATACTTTTACGTTTTATACTCACTTGTGTACTTAACTTGTGTCTTATGTACAAAATACTTGTTAATTATACTTGTAGTTTGTAATTCATAGTTACTTGTTTATTTTTTTTTGTATTTCTTTGTTAATATTAAGTTACTAACTTTATTTAATGTAGGTACCGTCTGGCTGCAAAACGTAAAATACAAGCGCTGCTTGGGAGGCAACCCAATTCAGAATATAATCAGATTTGCTTTCTCTTCCCCTTTTACTCCTCCATTCTCTTTTTGTTTTAGTAGTTATTTTCGTAAATTCCATCCCTATATGCTTACTTATTTCATTGCATGCTTTTAATTGATTACATTGAGGATAATGCAATATTTAAGTGTGGGGGAAGGGATTTATATTTTTGTCTTTCATTTTGAATCCTATAAATATTTTTGTCTTTCATTTTGAGTCCTATAAATATTTTTGAGTCCTATATTTTTTTTAAAAAAATAATAATAATAAAAAAAATAAAAAAAATAAAAATAAATAAAAATAAATAAAAATAAAAATAAAATAAAATGCATTCATTCAGTCTTATTAAATTCAGCTTTTTTTTACAAAAAAAAAAATAATAATAATAAAAAAAAATAATTAAAAAAAAATAATAATAATAAAAAAAAAAAAAATGCATTCATTCAGTCTTATTAATTTCAGCTATTTACAAAAAAAAAAAAAAAAAAATAATAATAATAATAATAATAATAATAATACTCTATACTAAGCCATGTCTGCATCTCTGTAGGAGTTGAGGCTGAGCTCAAGGGAAATGTGAGAGCCACCGCCATAACCGCTACCTCCCTCGGAAGTAGTCTTCATGATGCCCAAGATGTCCTCACCATGCATGGGGAACAATGGAAGGGTTTCAATCTCCTGGTGATCTCCTCCTCGTTGTTGCAGGGATGTTTGTCCTCCTGTTGTGCCAAAAGAGTTGTACTGGTATTAGTGTTGAAGTGTGAGGAAGAATATGAAACAAAATTTAAATCAAGAAATCCTTCATTACCAGTAGAATCGGTGGAACCAAAGTTGAGATTAATGGATCTACCATCATCAGTAGAACTAGTGGACCCAAAATTGATGTCAATGGATCCACCAGCTGGCCCAAAATTGATGTCGATGGATCCACCAGCACCAGTAGAACCAGCTGGCCCAAAATTGAGATCAATGGATCCACCTGTACCAGGAGAACTAGTTCCCATGGGCACTTGAGCAGCCTGATTGCACCTCTTCATCTGCTTCTCTCGAGCCCTGACATTCTGGAACCAAAAATAAATGTTCTTGCCCTCAACATGTCCATACTGGTTCAGCTGGAGACAGATCTCGTGAATATGCTCTGTAGTTGGGCACGTAACTCCCTTGTCGTAGTAAAGATCCTTGAGGATCCTTATTTGATCTGGAGTAGGAACCCACCTGGCACGGCTTCGCCAGAAATCTGTGTTGGCACTACTCCCGGCTGCTTGGTTGTTTCCTCCATCCTCGATTTGTTGCTGGGTTTGTAGCTCCATCAGTTGCAGAGTTCGTGGTTCCATGGTGATGGGTTGAGGGGATGTGAAGATCGAAGAGTAAAGTTGTCGAGTGTTTGAAGGAGTTGTTGTTAAAGGGATTAAGGATGATGATGGTGTGTTGGAGATCTGAAAGTTCAGAGGAAAGATGGGATTGAATCAACTAGATGGGAGAGAAGATCAGAAGAGAAGGATTGAATCGAAGAAGAAATATTTTGAGTTTTGAAAGAAGAGGAAAGCTGAAGAGTTGGGAGAGAGGGGCTGGAACTCAGGAGAGATTTTCGTTCCTTTGGAGTGAACAGTTGCGCCCTCAGAATGCACCTATTTATAGAGCGAGGTGAGCAGATCTCCACCGTTGGATGGACGATTCCTGTGATTCATTCTACGCGTTGGATTAAAGTCGCCCTGAAACCCGGAAAAGTTGTTGGCGCGTGGAGAGCGTGTAAGGGGACCGAGGGAATCTCGAGGCGCTGTGGCAGACAGCTGTAGCCGAAAGCAGATTTGACTGCCGTAAATCACGGAAGGGATAAGCCGTGACACAAGTGGGCCGTACTTGGGCCTGTCTCGGATCAAGGCATCACTGTGCTGTGGGTGGAGGCCTGATGGGCCGAGTTTCAGAAACAGTTTTGGACATGATGGGCCGAGTTTCTGAAACAGT